>NW_023637667.1:0-15481 GCF_015220235.1 Choloepus didactylus | reverse complement strand
ATTTTTTTTAATCATTTTATTGAGATATATTCACATACCACGCAGTCATACAAAACAAATCGTACTTTCGATTGTTTACAGTACCATTACATAGTTGTACATTCATCACCTAAATCAATCCCTGACACCTTCATTAGCACACACACAAAAATAACAATAATAATAATTAGAGTGAAAAAGAGCAATTGAAGTAAAAAAGAACACTGGGTACCTTTGTCTGTTTGTTTCCTTCCCCTATTTTTCTACTCATCCATCCATAAACTAGACAAAGTGGAGTGTGGTCCTTATGGCTTTCCCAATCCCATTGTCACCCTTCATAAGCTACATTTTTATACATCTGTCTTCGAGATTCATGGGTTCTGGGTTGCAGTTTGATAGTTTCAGGTATCCACCACCAGCTACCCCAATTCTTTAGAACCTAAAAAGGGTTGTCTAAAGTGTGCGTAAGAGTGCCCACCAGAGTGACCTCTCGGCTCGTTTTGGAATCTCTCTGCCACTGAAGCTTATTTCATTTCCTTTCACATCCCCCTTTTGGTCAAGAAGATGTTCTCCGTCCCACGATGCCGGGTCTACATTCCTCCCCGGGAGTCATATTCCACGTTGCCAGGGAGATTCACTCCCCTGGGTGTCTGATCCCACGTATGGGGGAGGGCAGTGATTTCACCTTTCAAGTTGGCTTAGCCAGAGAGAGAGGGCCACATCTGAGCAACAAAGAGGCATTCAGGAGGAGACTCTTAGGCACAAATATAGGGAGGCCTAGCCTCTCCTTTGCAGCAACCGTCTTCCCAAGGGTAAAACTTATGGTAGAGGGCTCAACCCATCAAACCACCAGTCCCCTATGTCTGTGGTCATGTTAGCAACCATGGAGGTGGGGTAGGCGAATACCCCTGCATTCTCCACAGGCTCCTCAAGGGGGCACTACATCATTTTTTTTTCCTTGTTTTTCTTTCTTTCTTTTTTTTTTTTTAACTTTCCCTTCTTTTTTAAATCAACTGTATGAAAAAAAAAGTTAAAAAGAAAACAAACATACAATAAAAGAACATTTCAAAGAGACCATAACAAGGGAGTAAGAAAAAGACAACTAACCTAAGATAACTGCTTAACTTCCAACATGTTCCTACTTTACCCCAAGAAAGTTACATAATATAGCAACATTTCTGTGAACTTGTTCCTACTATATCCATCAGAAATTAACAGACCATAGTCATTTCTGGGCATCCCCAGAACGTTAAATAGCTTATCTGTTCTTCTTGGATTATTGTTCCCCCTTCCGTAATTACTCTCTACTGCTAGTTCCCCTACATTCTACATTATAAGCCATTTGTTTTACATTTTTCAAAGTTCACATTAGTGGTAGCATATAATATTTCTCTTTTTGTGCCTGGCTTATTTCACTCAGCGTTATGTCTTCAAGGTTCATCCATGTTGTCATACGTTTCACGAGATCGTTCCTTCTTACTGACGCATAGTATTCCATCGTGTGTATATACCACATTTTATTTATCCACTCATCTGTTGAAGGACATTTGGGTTGTTTCCATCTCTTGGCAATTGTGAATAATGCTGCTATGAACATTGGCGTGCAGATATCTGTTCGTGTCACTGCTTTCCGATCTTCCGGGTATATACCGAGAAGTGCAATCGCTGGATCGAATGGTAGCTCTGTATCTAGTTTTCTAAGGAACTGCCAGACTGACTTCCAGAGTGGCTGAACCATTATACAGTCCCACCAACAGTGAATAAGAGTTCCAATTTCTCCACATCCCCTCCAGCATTTGTAGTTTCCTGTTTGTTTAATGGCAGCCATTCTAACCGGTGTTAGATAGTATCTCATTGTGGTTTTAATTTGCATCTCTCTAATAGCTAGTGAAGCTGAACATTTTTTCATGTGTTTCTTGGCCATTTGTATTTCCTCTTCAGAGAACTGTCTTTTCATATCTTTTGCCCATTTTATAATTGGGCTGTCTGTACTATTGTCATTGAGTTGTAGGATTTCTTTGTATATGCAAGATATCAGTCTTTTGTCAGATACATGGTTTCCAAAAATTTTTTCCCATTGAGTTGGCTGCCTCTTTACCTTTTTGAGAAATTCCTTTGAGGTGCAGAAACTTCTAAGCTTGAGGAGTTCCCATTTATCTATTTTCTCTTTTGTTGCTTGTGCTTTGGGTGTAAAGTCTAGGAAATGGTCGCCTAATACAAGGTCTTGAAGATGTTTTCCTACATTATCTTCTAGGAGTTTCATGGTACTTTCTTTTATATTGAGATCTTTGGTCCATTTTGAGTTAATTTTTGTGTAGGGGGTGAGGTAGGGGTCCTCTTTCATTCTTTTTGGATATGGATATCCAACTCTCCCAGCCCCATTTGTTGAAAAGACCATTATGGCTCAGTTCAGTGACTTTGGGGGCCTTATCAAAGATCAGTCGGCCATAGATCTGAGGGTCTATCTCCGAATTCTCAATTCGATTCCATTGATCTATATGTCTATCTTTGTGCCAGTACCATGCTGTTTTGGCAACTGTGGCTTTATAATAAGCTTCAAAGCCAGGGAGTGTAAGTCCTCCCACTTCGTTTTTCTTTTTTAGAGTGTCTTTAGCAATTCGAGGCATCTTCCCTTTCCAAATAAATTTGATAACTAGCTTTTCCAAGTCTGCAAAGTAGGTTGTTGGAATTTTGATTGGGATTGCATTGAATCTGTAGATGAGTTTGGGTAGAATTGACATCTTAATGACATTTAGCCTTCCTATCCATGAACATGGAATATTTTTCCATCTTTTAAGGTCCCCTTCTATTTCTTTTAGTAGAGTTATGTAGTTTTCTTTGTATAGGTCTTTTACATCTTTGGTTAAGTTTATTCCTAGGTACTTGATTTTTTTAGTTGCTATTGAAAATGGTATCTTTTTCTTGAGTGTCTCTTCAGTTTGTTCATTTCTAGCATATAGAAACATTACTGACTTATGTGCATTAATCTTGTATCCCGCTACTTTGCTAAATTTGTTTATTAGCTCTAGTAGCTGTATCGTCGATTTCTCAGGGTTTTCTAGATATAAGATCATATCATCTGCAAACAATGACAGTTTTACTTCTTCTTTTCCAATTTGGATGCCTTTTATTTCTTTGTCTTGCCGGATTGCCCTGGCTAGCACTTCCAGCACAATGTTGAATAACAGTGGTGACAGCGGGCATCCTTGTCTTGTTCCTGATCTTAGAGGGAAGGCTTTCAGTCTCTCACCATTGAGTACTATGCTGGCTGTGGGTTTTTCATATATGCTCTTTATCATGTTGAGGAAGTTTCCTTCAATTCCTACCTTCTGAAGTGTTTTTATCAAAAAGGGGTGTTGGATTTTGTCAAATGCTTTTTCAGCATCTATTGAGATGATCAATTGATTTTTCCCTTTCGAGTTTTTAATGTGTTGTAATACATTGATTGTTTTTCTTATGTTGAACCATCCTTGCATGCCTGGAATGAACCCCACTTGGTCATGGTGTATGATTTTTTTAATGTGTCTTTGGATTCGAATTGCAAGTATTTTGTTGAGGATTTTTGCATCTATATTCATTAGGGAGATTGGCCGGTAGTTTTCCTTTTTTGTAGCATCTTTGCCTGGTTTTGGTATTAGATTGATGTTAGCTTCATAAAATGAGTTAGGTAGTGTTCCATTTTTTTCAATGTTTTGAAAGAGTTTGAGTAAGATTGGTGTCAGTTCTTTCTGGAAAGTTTGGTAGAATTCCCCTGTGAAGCCATCTGGCCCTGGGCATTTATTTGTGGGAAGATTTTTGATGACTGATTGGATCTCTTTGCTTGTGATGGGTTGGTTGAGGTCTTCTATTTCTTCTCTGGTCAGTCTAGGTTGTTCATATGTTTCCAGGAAATTGTCCATTTCTTCTACATTATCCAGTTTGTTGCCATACAGTTGTTCATAATATCCTCTTATAATTTTTTTAATTTCTTCAGGATCTGCAGTTATGTCACCTTTTTCATTCATTATTTTGTTTATATGGGTCTTCTCTCTTTTTGATTTTGTCAGTCTAGCTAGGGGCTTGTCAATCTTGTTGATCTTCTCAAAGAACCAACTTTTGGTGATATTTATCCTTTCTATTGTTTTTTTGTTCTCTATGTCATTTATTTCTGCTTTAATCCTTGTTATTTCTTTTCTTGTACTTGGTTTAGGATTAGTTTGCTGTTCATTTTCTAGCTTCTTCAGTTGATCCATTAGTTCTTTGATTTTGGCTCTTTCTTCCTTTTTAATATATGCGTTTAGTGCTATAAATTTCCCCCTTAGCACTGCTTTTGCTGCATCCCATAGGTTTTGGTATGTTGTGTTCTCATTTTCATTCGTCTCTATATATTTAGCAATTTCTCTTGCTATTTCTTCTTTAACCCACTGATTGTTTAGGAGTGTGTTGTTTAACCTCCAGGTATTTGTGAATTTTCTAAGTCTCTGATGGTTATTGACTTCTAATTGTATTCCATTGTGGTCAGAGAATGTGCTTTGAATAATTTCAATCTTTTTAAATTTATTGAGGCTTGTTTTATGTCCCAGCATATGATCTATTCTGGAGAAAGTTCCGTGAGCACTAGAAAAGTATGTGTATCTTGTTGATTTGGGATGTAATGTCCTGTAGATGTCTGTTAAATCTAATTCATTTATCAGATTGTTTAGGTTTTCAATTTCCTTATTGGTCTTCTGTCTGGTTGATCTATCTATAGGAGAGAGTGATGTGTTGAAGTCTCCCACAATTATTGTGGAAACATCAATTGCTTCCTTTAATTTTGCCAATGTTTCTCTCATGTATTTTGTGGCACCTTGATTGGGTGCATAGACATTTACGATTGTTATTTCTTCTTGCTGAATTGCCCCTTTTATTAGTATGTAGTGGCCTTCTTTGTCTCTCAAAACATCCCTGCATTTGAAGTCTATTTTATCTGAGATTAATATTGCTACACCTGCTTTCTTTTGGCTGTAGCTTGCATGAAATATTTTTTTCCATCCTTTCACTTTCAGTTTCTTTGTGTCCCTGTGTCTAAGATGAGTCTCTTGTATGCAACATATTGATGGTTCATTTTTTTGATCCATTCTGCGAATCTATATCTTTTAATTGGGGAGTTTAATCCATTTACATTCAACGTTAAAACCGTGAAGGCATTTCTTGAATCGGCCATCTTATCCTTTGGTTTATGTTTGCCATATTTTTTCCCTCTCTCTATTAATATCCTTTATTGTACCCATACCGAATCTCTTTAGTACTGAACCTTTCTCCAAGTCTCTCTGTCCTGTCTTTGTTTCTCTGTCTGTAGGGCTCCCTTTAGTATCTCCAGTAGGGCAGGTCTCTTGTTAGCAAATTCTCTCAGCATTTCTTTGTCTGTGAAAAATTTAAGCTCTCCCTCAAATTTGAAGGAGAGCTTTGCTGGATAGAGTATTCTTGGCTGGAAATTCCTCTCACTCAGAATTTTAAATATATCGTGCCACTGCCTTCTCGCCTCCATGGTGGCTGCTGAGTAGTCACTACTTAGTCTTATGCTGTTTCCTTTGTATGTGGTGAATTGCTTTTCTCTTGCTGCTTTCAGAACTTGCTCCTTCTCTTCTGTGTTTGACAGTGTGATCAGTATATGTCTCGGAGTGGGTTTATTTGGATTTATTCTATTTGGAGTTCGCTGAGCATTTATGATTTGTGTATTTATGTTGTTTAGAAGATTTGGGAAGTTTTCCCCAACAATTTCTTTGAATACTCTTCTTAGACCTTTACCCTTTTCTTCCCCTTCTGGGACACCAATGAGTCTTATATTTGGACGTTTCATATTATCTATCATATCCCTGAGGTCCATTTCGAGTTTTTCAATTTTTTTCCCCATTCTTTCTTTTATGTTTTCATTTTCCATTCTGTCATCTTCCAGGTCACTGATTCGTTGTTCAACTTCCTCTAGTCTTGTACTATGAGTGTCCAGAATCGTTTTAATTTGGTCAACAGTTTCTTTAATTTCCATAAGATCATCCATTTTTTTATTTAGTCTTGCAATGTCTTCTTTATGCTCTTCTAGGGTCTTCTTGATTTCCTTCATATCCAGTACTAGGGTCTCATTGTTCATCTTTAGTTCTTTGAATAGCTGCTCTAGGTGTGTCTCTTCTGGTCTTTTGATTTGGGTGCTTGGGCTTGGGTTATCCATATCGTCTGGTTTTTTCATATGCTTTATAATTTTCTGTTGTTTTTGGCCTCGTGGCATTTGCTGACCTTGATAGGGTTCTTTTAGGGTTTGTAGACCAGTTGAAGTCCTTATCTCTAATTTATCAGATCTACAGCTTCGTGGAGTACACTTTCTCTAACTAACCAGCAGGTGGCGTCCACGAGCCACCTGTTCTCCACAAGCCAGATCTCCCCTGCTTAGCCTTTTTGGTGAGTGGGGGAGTGAGTCTTGTGGGGCCCAATTGGTGTCCCAAGCTTGCGTGTGTAGTTGGTGTTGCCTGCCCTGTATGTGGGGCGTGTTTCTGGGCAGTCGGGGAGGGGGGCTGGCCCTAACAATCAAATCTCCCTGATGATCCTAGAGTTTTAAAGCTACTGCAATAGTCTAATCCTTCAGTTCAGTCCTGCCACAGTTTGTCTCTGCCACTGACCCACAAGTCTTTGGTATTGGCGTACGGCTCCTGAGACTTGCAAGTGGGCCCCTCTTCCAGGCTGTGCACCCCGGGTCCTCTGTTGAGGGATGACTGTGCTATGACTGGCCAGGTTTTCCCGTCACAAGGCCTTCAATAATCCAATTAAGACCTACCCTCATTCAGTTGGGCCACACTTTAACCAAAAACAAGAGGTCCTATTTACAATGGGTTCATACCCACAGGAATGTGTATTAAGATTAAGAACATGTCTAAATTGGGGTGCATAATTCAATCTACCACAATAATTATATGTTTAAGTTTCTGAGGAACCATCAAATTTTTCCACAGTGGCTGTACCATTTTACATTATCATCATATATGTTAGAGGGTTTCTATTTATCAACATCCTCCCTAACACTTATTTCTGTCCATCCATTCTTCCTTCTTTCTTTCCTTCCCTCTCTCCCCCCTTCTTCCTTCCTTCCTTTTTTATTACAGCCATCCTAGTTGTTATAAGGTGGTATCTCACTGTGCTTTTGATTTGCATTTCCCTGATGGATATGCCTGTTGAGTATCTTTTTATGTGTTAATTGTCCATTTGCATATCTATTACTCAACTTTTAAAGCTTATTTTAAAAGTAACAGAAAATTTCAGTAATTTTTTTAACTTACAATTTGAAGTTCTTTTAAAAAAAAATGAATTGAATTGGACTGTAATAGAAAATGGCGAAGATGGAGGACTGGTGAGCTGTATGTTTTAGTTACTCCTCCAGGAAAGTAGGTAAAAAGCCAGGAACTGCGTGGACTGGACACCACAGAGCAATCTGTCTTTGGGCATACTTCATACAACACTCATGAAAACGTGGAACTGCTGAGATCAGCGAAATCTGTAAGTTTTTGCGGCCAGGGGACCCGCGCCCCTCCCTGCCAGGCTCAGTCCCGGGGGAGGAGGGGCTGTCAGCTCCAGGAAGGAGAAGGGAGAATTGCAGTGGCTGCTCTTATCGGAAACTCATTCTACTGATTCAAACTCCAACCATAGATAGACTGAGACCAGACACCAGAGACTCTGAGAGCAGCCAGCCCAGCAGAGAGGAGACAAGCATAGAAAAAAAACAACACGAAAAACTCCAAAATAAAAGCAGAGGATTTTTGGAGTTCTGGTGAACACAGAAAGGGGAAGGGCGGAGATCAGGCCTTGAGGCGCATATGCAAATCCCGAAGCAAGGCTGATCTCTCTGCCCTGTGAACCTTTCCTTAATGGCCCTGGTTGCTTTGTCTATTAGCATTTCAATAACCCATTAGATCTCTGAGGAGGGCCGTTTTTGTTTTTTGTTTTTTTGTTTTGTTTTTTTTTTTTTTTTAAATCCTTTTTGCTTTTTCTAAAACAATTACTCTAAGAAGCTCAATACAGAAAGCTTCAAAGAATTGAAATTTGGGCACGTCAAGTCAAGAGCAGAACTAAGAGAGCTCTGAGACAAAAGGCAATAATCCAGTGGCTGAGAAAATTCACTAAACAACACAACTTCCCAAGAAAAGGGGGGTGTCCGCTCACAGCCACCATCCTGGTGGACAGGAAACACTCCTGCCCATCGCCAGCCCCATAGCCCAGAGCTGCCCCAGACAACCCAGTGTGACGGAAGTGCTTCAAATAACAGGCACACACCACAAAACTGGGCGTGGACATTAGCCTTCCCTGCAACCTCAGCTGAATGTCCCAGAGCTGGGAAGGGGGAGCAGTGTGAATTAACAGAGCCCCATTCAGCCATCATTTGAGCAGACTGGGAGCCTCCCAACACAGCCCAGCAGCCCAGAACTGCCCTGGGGGGACGGCACTCACCTGTGACATAGCACAGTCATCCCTCAACAGAGGACCCGGGGTGCACAGCCTGGAAGAGGGGCCCACTTGCAAGTCTCAGGAGCCATACGCCAATACCAAAGACTTGTGGGTCAGTGGCAGAGACAAACTGTGGCAGGACTGAACTGAAGGATTAGACTATTGCAGTAGCTTTAAAACTCTAGGATCATCAGGGAGATTTGATTGTTAGGGCCACCCCCCCTCCCCGACTGCCCAGAAACACGCCCCACATACAGGGCAGGCAACACCAACTACACACGCAAGCTTGTTACACCAATTGGGCCCCACAAGACTCACTCCCCCACTCACCAAAAAGGCTAAGCAGGGGAGATCTGGCTTGTGGAGAACAGGTGGCTCGTGGACGCCACCTGCTGGTTAGTTAGAGAAAGTGTACTCCACGAAGCTGTAGATCTGATAAATTAGAGATAAGGACTTCAACTGGTCTACAAACCCTAAAAGAACCCTATCAAGTTCAGCAAATGCCACGAGGCCAAAAACAACATAAAATTATAAAGCATATGAAAAAAACCAGACGATATGGATAACCCAAGCCCAAGCACCCAAATCAAAAGACCAGAAGAGACACACCTAGAGCAGCTACTCAAAGAACTAAAGATGAACAATGAGACCATAGTACGGGATATGAAGGAAATCAAGAAGACCCTAGAAGAGCATAAAGAAGACATTGCAAGACTAAATAAAAAAATGGATGATCTTATGGAAATTAAAGAAACTGTTCACCAAATTAAAAATATTCTGGACACTCATAGTACAAGACTAGAGGAAGTTGAACAACGAATCAGTGACCTGGAAGATGACAGAATGGAAAATGAAAGCATAAAAGAAAGAATGGGGAAAAAAATTGAAAAACTCGAAATGGACCTCAGGGATATGATGGATAATATGAAACGTCCGAATATAAGACTCATTGGTGTCCCAGAAGGGGAAGAAAAGGGTAAAGGTCTAGGAAGAGTATTCAAAGAAATTGTTGGGGAAAACTTCCCAAATCTTCTAAACAACATAAATACACAAATCATAAATGCTCAGAGAACTCCAAATAGAATAAATCCAAAAAAACCCACTCCGAGACATATACTGATCACACTGTCAAACATAGAAGAGAAGGAGCAAGTTCTGAAAGCAGCAAGAGAAAAGCAATTCACCACATACAAAGGAAACAGCATAAGACTAAGTAGTGACTACTCAGCAGCCACCATGGAGGCGAGAAGGCAGTGGCACGATATATTTAAAATTCTGAGTGAGAGGAATTTCCAGCCAAGAATACTTTAACCAGCAAAGCTCTCCTTCAAATTTGAGGGAGAGCTTAAATTTTTCACAGACAAAGAAATGCTGAGAGAATTTGCTAACAAGAGACCTGCCCTACTGGAGATACTAAAGGGAGCCCTACAGACAGAGAAACAAAGACAGGACAGAGAGACTTGGAGAAAGGTTCAGTACTAAAGAGATTCGGTATGGGTACAATAAAGGATATTAATAGAGAGAGGGAAAAATATGGCAAACATAATCCAAAGGATAAGATGGCCGATTCAAGAAATGCCTTCACGGTTTTAACGTTGAATGTAAATGGATTAAACTCCCCAATTAAAAGATATAGATTCGCAGAATGGATCAAAAAAATGAACCATCAATATGTTGCATACAAGAGACTCATCTTAGACACAGGGACACAAAGAAACTGAAAGTGAAAGGATGGAAAAAAATATTTCATGCAAGCTACAGCCAAAAGAAAGCAGGTGTAGCAATATTAATCTCAGATAAAATAGACTTCAAATGCAGGGATGTTTTGAGAGACAAAGAAGGCCACTACATACTAATAAAAGGGGCAATTCAGCAAGAAGAAATAACAATCGTAAATGTCTATGCACCCAATCAAGGTGCCACAAAATACATGAGAGAAACATTGGCAAAACTAAAGGAAGCAATTGATGTTTCCACAATAATTGTGGGAGACTTCAACACATCACTCTCTCCTATAGATAGATCAACCAGACAGAAGACCAATAAGGAAATTGAAAACCTAAACAATCTGATAAATGAATTAGATTTAACAGACATCTACAGGACATTACATCCCAAATCACCAGGATACACATACTTTTCTAGTGCTCACGGAACTTTCTCCAGAATAGATCATATGCTGGGACATAAAACAAGCCTCAATAAATTTAAAAAGATTGAAATTATTCAAAGCACATTCTCTGACCACAATGGAATACAATTAGAAGTCAATAACCATCAGAGACTTAGAAAATTCACAAATACCTGGAGGTTAAACAACACACTCCTAAACAATCAGTGGGTTAAAGAAGAAATAGCAAGAGAAATTGCTAAATATATAGAGACGAATGAAAATGAGAACACAACATACCAAAACCTATGGGATGCAGCAAAAGCAGTACTAAGGGGGAAATTTATAGCACTAAACGCATATATTAAAAAGGAAGAAAGAGCCAAAATCAAAGAACTAATGGATCAACTGAAGAAGCTAGAAAATGAACAGCAAACCAATCCTAAACCAAGTACAAGAAAAGAAATAACAAGGATTAAAGCAGAAATAAATGACATAGAGAACAAAAAAAACAATAGAAAGGATAAATATCACCAAAAGTTGGTTCTTTGAGAAGATCAACAAGATTGACAAGCCCCTAGCTAGACTGACAAAATCAAAAAGAGAGAAGACCCATATAAACAAAATAATGAATGAAAAAGGTGACATAACTGCAGATCCTGAAGAAATTAAAAAAATTATAAGAGGATATTATGAACAACTGTATGGCAACAAACTGGATAATGTAGAAGAAATGGACAATTTCCTGAAAACATATGAACAACCTAGACTGACCAGAGAAGAAATAGAAGACCTCAACCAACCCATCACAAGCAAAGAGATCCAATCAGTCATCAAAAATCTTCCCACAAATAAATGCCCAGGGCCAGATGGCTTCACAGGGGAATTCTACCAAACTTTCCAGAAAGAACTGACACCAATCTTACTCAAACTCTTTCAAAACATTGAAAAAAATGGAACACTACCTAACTCATTTTATGAAGCTAACATCAATCTAATACCAAAACCAGGCAAAGATGCTACAAAAAAGGAAAACTACCGGCCAATCTCCCTAATGAATATAGATGCAAAAATCCTCAACAAAATACTTGCAAATCGAATCCAAAGACACATTAAAAAATTCATACACCATGACCAAGTGGGGTTCATTCCAGGCATGCAAGGATGGTTCAACATAAGAAAAACAATCAATGTATTACAACACATTAAAAACTCGAAAGGGAAAAATCAATTGATCATCTCAATAGATGCTGAAAAAGCATTTGACAACATCCAACATCCCTTTTTGATAAAAACACTTCAAAAGGTAGGAATTGAAGGAAACTTCCTCAACATGATAAAGAGCATATATGAAAAACCCACAGCCAGCATAGTACTCAATGGTGAGAGACTGAAAGCCTTCCCTCTAAGATCAGGAACAAGACAAGGATGCCCGCTGTCACCACTGTTATTCAACATTGTGCTGGAAGTGCTAGCCAGGGCAATCCGGCAAGACAAAGAAATAAAAGGCATCCAAATTGGAAAAGAAGAAGTAAAACTGTCATTGTTTGCAGATGATATGATCTTATCTCTAGAAAACCCTGAGAAATCAACGATACACCTACTAGAGCTAATAAACAAATTTAGCAAAGTAGCGGGATACAAGGTTAATGCACATAAGTCAGTAATGTTTCTATATGCTAGAAATGAACAAACTGAAGAGACACTCAAGAAAAAGATACCATTTTCAATAGCAACTAAAAAAATCAAGTACCTAGGAATAAACTTAACCAAAGATGTAAAAGACCTATACAAAGAAAACTACATAACTCTACTAAAAGAAATAGAAGGGGACCTTAAAAGATGGAAAAATATTCCATGTTCATGGATAGGAAGGCTAAATGTCATTAAGATGTCAATTCTATCTACCCAAACTCATCTACAGATTCAATGCAATCCCAATCAAAATTCCAACAACCTACTTTGCAGACTTGGAAAAGCTAGTTATCAAATTTATTTGGAAAGGGAAGATGCCTCGAATTGCTAAAGACACTCTAAAAAAGAAAAACGAAGTGGGAGGACTTACACTCCCTGACTTTGAAGCTTATTATAAAGCCACAGTTGCCAAAACAGCATGGTACTGGCACAAAGATAGACATATAGATCAATGGAATCGAATTGAGAATTCAGAGATAGACCCTCAGATCTATGGCTGACTGATCTTTGATAAGGCCCCCAAAGTCACCGAACTGAGCCATAATGGTCTTTTCAACAAATGGGGCTGGGAGAGTTGGATATCCATATCCAAAAGAATGAAAGAGGACCCCTACCTCACCCCCTACACAAAAATTAACTCAAAATGGACCAAAGATCTCAATATAAAAGAAAGTACCATAAAACTCCTAGAAGATAATGTAGGAAAACATCTTCAAGACCTTGTATTAGGAGGCCACTTCCTAGACTTTACACCCAAAGCACAAGCAACAAAAGAGAAAATAGATAAATGGGAACTCCTCAAGCTTAGAAGTTTCTGCACCTCAAAGGAATTTCTCAAAAAGGTAAAGAGGCAGCCAACTCAATGGGAAAAAATTTTTGGAAACCATGTATCTGACAAAAGACTGATATCTTGCATATACAAAGAAATCCTACAACTCAATGACAATAGTACAGACAGCCCAATTATAAAATGGGCAAAAGATATGAAAAGACAGTTCTCTGAAGAGGAAATACAAATGGCCAAGAAACACATGAAAAAATGTTCAGCTTCACTAGCTATTAGAGAGATGCAAATTAAGACCACAATGAGATACCATCTAACACCGGTTAGAATGGCTGCCATTAAACAAACAGGAAACTACAAATGCTGGAGGGGATGTGGAGAAATTGGAACTCTTATTCATTGTTGGTGGGACTGTATAATGGTTCAGCCACTCTGGAAGTCATTCTGGCAGTTCCTTAGAAAACTAGATATAGAGCTACCATTCGATCCAGCGATTGCACTTCTCGGTATATACCCGGAAGATCGGAAAGCAGTGACACGAACAGATATCTGCACGCCAATGTTCATAGCAGCATTATTCACAATTGCCAAGAGATGGAAACAACCCAAATGTCCTTCAACAGATGAGTGGATAAATAAAATGTGGTATATACACACGATGGAATACTACGCGGCAGTAAGAAGGAACGATCTGGTGAAACATATGACAACTTGGATGAACCTTGAAGACATAATGCTGAGCGAAATAAGCCAGGCACAAAAAGAGAAATATTATATGCTACCACTAATGTGAACTTTGAAAAATGTAAAACAAATGGTTTATAATGTAGAATGTAGGGGAACTAGCAGTAGAGAGCAATTAAGGAA
This sequence comes from Choloepus didactylus, assembly GCF_015220235.1. Lineage (NCBI taxonomy): Eukaryota > Metazoa > Chordata > Mammalia > Pilosa > Megalonychidae > Choloepus > Choloepus didactylus. The sequence goes on along the minus strand of NW_023637667.1, from coordinate 1,601 downwards.
GGGGGAACAATAATCCAAGAAGAACAGATAAGCTATTTAACGTTCTGGGGATGCCCAGAAATGACTATGGTTTGTTAATTTCTGATGGATGTAGTAGGAACAAGTTCACTGAAATGTTGCTATATTATGTAACTTTCTTGGGGTAAAGTAGGAACATGTTGGAAGTTAAGCAGTTATCTTAGGTTAGTTGTCTTTTTCTTACTCCCTTGCTATGGTCTCTTTGAAATGTTCTTTTATTGTATGTTTGTTTTCTTTTTAACTTTTTTTTTCATACAGTTAATTTGAAAAAAGAAGGGAAAGTTAAAAAAAAGAAAAAAGACAAACAAGGAAAAAAAAATAAAAAGATGTAGTGCCCCCTTGAGGAGCCTGTGGAGAATGCAGGGGTATTCGCCTACCCCACCTCCATGGTTGCTAACATGACCACAGACATAGGGGACTGGTGGTTTGATGGGTTGAGCCCTCTACCATAAGTTTTACCCTTGGGAAGACGGTTGCTGCAAAGGAGAGGCTAGGCCTCCCTGTATTTGTGCCTAAGAGTCTCCTCCTGAATGCCTCTTTGTTGCTCAGATGTGGCCCTCTCTCTCTGGCTAAGCCAACTTGAAAGGTGAAATCACTACCCTCCCCCCTACGTGGGATCAGACACCCAGGGAAGTGAATCTCCCTGGCAACGTGGAATATGACTCCCGGGGAGGAATGTAGACCCGGCATCGTGGGATGGAGAACATCTTCTTGACCAAAAGGGGGATGTGAAAGGAAATGAAATAAGCTTCAGTGGCAGAGAGATTCCAAAACGAGCCGAGAGATCACTCTGGTGGGCACTCTTACGCACACTTTAGACAACCTTTTTTAGGTTCTAAAGAATTGGGGTAGCTGGTGGTGGATACCTGAAACTATTAAACTACAACCCAGAACCCATGAATCTCGAAGACAGTTGTATAAAAATGTAGCTTATGAGGGGTGACAGTGGGATTGGGAATGCCATAAGGACCAAACTCCACTTTGTCTAGTTTATGGATGGATGTGTAGAAAAGTAGGGGAAGCAAACAAACAGACAAAGGTACCTAGTGTTGTTTTTTACTTCAATTGCTCTTTTTCACTCTAATTATTATTCTTGTTATTTTTGTGTGTGTGCTAATGAAGGTGTCAGGGATTGATTTAGGTGATGAATGTACAACTATGTAATGTTACTGTAAACAATCGAAAGTACAATTTGTTTTGTATGACTGCGTGGTATGTGAATAAATCTCAATAAAAAAAAAAAAAAAAAAAACTTAACATGAGGAAGAAAAGGAACTAGGATATGTGAAAGAATCACAAAAATGGAAGAAGCAGTGGGTTCTCAGAAAATCCAGTATTGGTTACATTTTCAAATACCTAGGCATTCATATGTCTTCAAGTGTTGACGATAGACTCTTGTTAGTGAAATAACCCTCTCTTGATTTCTATGCCAGGTGGCAAATTTCCACTCTGCTAACATACAATTGGTTCTATATTTCATACTGCTGTTGCTTTTTTTTTAGGTATGCAAAAAGGAAATATTAAATAAATATCACCACTATCAAAAAAAAAAAAAAAAAAAAAAAAGAAAAAGAAAATGGCAT
>NW_023637666.1:0-15524 GCF_015220235.1 Choloepus didactylus | reverse complement strand
TGCAATCAATTTTAGAACATTTCATTGCTCCCAAAATAAAAACACCCATACCCTTATACCCCTCTATTATATAACCCCCTACATAGAATTGGTGTGGTACCTTTGTTACAACTGATGGAAGGATATTATAGTATTACTGTTAACTGTACTCCATAGTTTGCATTTGGTGCAATTTTTCCCATTTACCACCTATTATTAACACTTTCTAAAAAAAAGATTTATTGAGATTTTTCACATACCATGTAATCATCCAAAGATCCAAAGTGCACAATCAATTGTCCATGGAACAATCATACAGCTGTGCATCCATCACCATAATAATTTTTTTCAATTTTTAGAACATTTTCATTACTCCAGAAAAGAAATAAAGGCAAAAAAGGAAACTCAAATCCTCCCATTCTCCTAACACCCCCCTCGATTATTGACTCATAGTATTGGTATAGTACATTTGTTACTGTTGATGAAAGAATGTTAAAATACTACTAACTGTGGTACATAGTTTGAAATAGATCTATTTTTCCCTATTTATCCCTCTATTATTAACTTCTAGTTATAGTGTCATACATTTGTTCTAGTTCATGAAAGAGATTTCTAATAATTGTACAGTTAATCATGGACCTTGTCCACCACAAGATTCACTATTTTATCCATTCTCATATTTTAACCTCCAACTTTCCTTCTGGTGACATAAGTGACTATAAGCTTCTCCTTTCCACCACATTCACACACCATTCAGCACTGTTATTCTCACAATAATGTGCTAATGTCACCTTTGTCCATTTGCAAACACTTAAGTTCAACCTAGTTAATCATTCTGCTCATAATAAGCAATGACTCCCCATTCTTTAGCCTCATTCTGTCCTGGTAACTTATATTTCATGTCTATGGGTTTACATGTTATAATTAGTTCATATCAGTGAGACCCTACAATATTTGCCTTTATGTGTCTGTCTTATTTCACTCAGTACAGTGCCCTCAAGGTTTCTTCATCAACCCGCTTATTTTAAAAGATGATTTTGTTCACCCACCATACATTCCATCCTAAGTAAACAATTGATGGTTCCGTATATTATCATGTACTTATGCATTCACCATCACCACTATCTGTATAAGGACATCTCTATTTCTTCCACATAGAAGGAGGATGAGTCAAAGAAGCTAGAGAGAGAAAAGAAAAAGAAAAAGAAAGAAAAGAATGACAGCTAAAAAGCAACAAAAGGAAAAACAGAATTAAACTAAAGTACCATAAGAGTCAGACAACATCACCAATGCCAAGAGGCCCGTAACCCTCCCTTATGTTCCCCTCTTATAGGCATTTAGCTATTGTATATTGCCTTTGTTACATTAAAGGAAGCATAGTACAATGTTTCTGTTAACTATAGTTTCTAGTTTGCATTGATTGTATGTGTTTCCCCAATACCACCTCAGTTTGAACACCTTGGAAGGTTGAAATTCATTTGTTCTCCCTCATGTAAAAACATATTTATAAATTTTATCACAATTGTTGAGCACTCTAGGTTTCACTGAGTTATACAGTCCCAGTCTTTATCTTCCTTCATTCTAGTATCTCACATGCTCCTAAACTCCCTCTTTCAATCATACTGACAGTTATCTTTGTCCAGTGTACTTACATTGCTGTACTACCATTCCCCCAAATTGTTTTCCAAACCTCTCACTTCTATCTTTTCCTATCTGTCTATAGAGCTCCCTTTAGTATTTCCTATAAAGCAGGTATCTTGTTCACAAACTCTCTCATTGACTCTTTGTCAGAGAATATTTTTAACTCTCCCTCATATTTGAAGGACAGTCTTGCCGCACATAACATTCTTGGTTGGCAGTTTTTCTCTTTCAGTATCTTAATTATATCACCCCACTTCCTTCTTGCCTCCATGGTTTCTATTGAGATATCCATGCATAATCTTATCAAGCTTCTTGTATGTGATGGATCACTTTCCTCTTGCTGCTTTCAGGACTCTCTTTGTCTTTGACATTTGATAATCTGATTAAGTGTCTTTGCATTGGTGTATTCTGATCTATTCTCTTTGGGGTATGCTGTGCTTCTTGTATCTATAATTTTATGTCTTTCTTAAGAGATGGGGCATTTTCATTGATTATTTCCTCTATTATTGCTTCTTCCCCTTTTCCCTTCTTCTGGGACACCCATGACACATACATTCATGTGCTTCATGTTGTCATTCAATTCCCTGAGACATTGCTCATATTTTCCCATTCCTTTCCCTATCTGTTCTTTTGTCTATAGGATTTCAGGAGCCTTGTTCTCCATTTCCTGAGTGTTTTCTTCTGTCTCTGGAGATCTGTTATTGTATGTCTCCATTGTGGTTTTCGTCTCTTGTGTTGTGCCTTTCATTTCCATAGATTCCGACAGTTGTTTTTTCAAACTTTCTATTTCTACCTTTTGTTCACCCAGTGTTTTCTTTATAACCTTCATCTTTTGCCATATCTTCCTGAACTGGTTGATTTGGTTTTTAGTTGATTTAGCATATTTCTATGAAAATTTTTAACTGATTGTTTCATTAAAGTGAAACAATATCTCAACTGTATCTTAATTGAGGTGTAAGTTTTTCCTTTGACTGGGCCATGTCTTTGTTTTTCGTAGCACAATTTGTAGTGTTCTTTCATATAGGCATCTGGTTTCCTTGGTTACCCCAATCAGATTTTCCCAGTCTAGAAGGGGTTCATGTCTCTGAATTGGGTTATATTCAGTTTCAAGTTTCCCTGAGGGTGTATCTTAGAAGAATGACCAACTTTTCTGTGAGGCCTATAGCCACTCTGCTTTTCCTAACCTGCCCAGCAGATGGCACCTGTCACCCTGTTGCTCCCAACTGGTGTAAGGAGGTGTGGGACTTTAGTTTCTGTTTTGACTGTTTTCTCCCAGGCTCTGGGGTCTGAGTTCTGAAGAGAAGACTGGCACTAGAGTTGGGTCCCAGCTCCTTCCTCTTAGGGAATATACACCCTCTAGGGAGTTATCTTCTGCATTTTTATTGCTCCTTTGTCTCTCTGACTCTGTTATCTCCACCCCTGTCTGGGTCAGAGCCCTGCAAACTGAAAATGACTGAGGTTCTTTCCACTGAGCACTATAAAATCTCAGACAGAAGGAGCTCACAGCTAGCTGTAGCTGAGACAGACATTTTTAAGATGGATGTTGAAAGCTGATGGCTGTTGCAGACATTTGGGAGAATGCCAGTTTGAAATGCAACCTGAGAACAAGAAGATGCCAGCCATGTTACCTCCCAGCTAACAGAGGTTTTCCTGATGCTAATGGATTTTTTCCAGTGAAGGTACCCTTTGTTGATATCTTACCATGGACACTTTATGGACTTAAGACTGTAACTTTGTAACCCAATAAACCCCCTTTATAAAAGCCAATCCATTTCTGATATTTTGCATCCCACAGCATTAGCAAACTGGAACACCTGCCATCAAGGAATTTTTTCTATGTTGAACAGAATTTTGCTCTCCATTGTCTAAAATATTTTGCATTCAAAAATCAGAGATATTATAAAGTCAAAGCCACTATAAAGCCTGCATATAATGTTTACCCTTTATTAAATTTGACAGTGACTATATATTGATTTAGAAGGCTTAATTATAAAAATAGTGCCATATTAAACAGATAGCACACACACTGTTTTCTTCTAATACCTAGTTTTCTTTTGATACCTAGAATGATGTAATTATAAAGAGCTTACATACCTAGTATCTCATTTGTTCCTCAAAATACTTTCTAAAGTTGTTTGCATAATCCCTATGTAAAAGATTTAATAGACAGCTTAGAGAGGTTGCTACTTACTTTTGGTTACATAACAGCAAATTTCCAGAACAGATACTTAAAACAAGGTCTTCCAACTCTGATCACCAATATTCTTCCAAATACACCATAAGTATAATTTCCAAATTGTAGATGCTACAGTAAGTGTCATTAGAGAATAGACAATTTAGGTTTCTTTTCCTTACTGTGGCAACATATATATAACACAAACTGTCCCATTTTAAATCTACACTTCAGTGTTATTAATTACATTCAAATTGTTTTGTCATCCATTACCAAGAATTTTTCATGACCCCAAACAGAAACTCTATGCCTATTAAGCAGTAACTTACCATTCCTCCCTCCTCCTGGACCTGATAGCTTCTAATCTACTTTTATCTCTATTAATTTACTTATTTTTTTGATATTTTATATAAGTGGAATGATACAATATGTGTTCTTTTGCTTCTGCCATATCTCACTCAACATAATGGTTTCAAGGTTCATCCATTTCATAGCATGTATCAAAATTTCATTTATTTATATGGCTGAATAATATTCTATTGTTTGTATATACCACATTTTATTTATCCATTCATCCTTTGATGGACACTTGGGTTGCCTAAACCTTTTGGCAATTGTGAACATTGTTACACAAGTATCTGAGTCCCAGCTTTCACTTCTTGGAGGTATATTCTTAGATGGGATTAATGGGTCATATGGTAATCCTATGTTTATGTTTTGAAATCATGTAAATGCAATCATACAAGGAATAAATTGGAGCCCTCAAATTAGAAAATAGTGAAAGGTTTATTCTTAAGATTGTGGTCCTAATTATTGTATGGTATTATGAACAGTAAAACTCAGTTTGCTTGAAGAACAGTGTTCAAAATTGTTTTCTTTTCTATGTTATTAGTTTGCACCCATTCTCTCATTTAGCCTTAATAGCATACCTGTTTTAGCCATAAATAACCATTGAGGTTTATATTAACTGTGAACTCTGGTCATTAACTGAAGACAACTGGTCAGAAAGGCCATTTCTCCTTTCCTTTTATTCATCTTTACTCCCAAATACTCACTGTGCCAGATAGTAACTCCAAATTTGGAGCTTCAGCTCAGGCTGGACTTCAAGACTCCCATAGATCCATTGTCTTACATAACAGAGAATATTTTGGGCCACTTTCTTCTTAGAAAATTTATTCAGCTTTCATTTAACAATTATTTAAGTGCCTATAATTGTACCAGGCAAGGTCTTAGATATGGTAGATGATACAGTATATAAAGCAATCATTGCCCCTGCCCCTCATGGAGATTACAGCTTAGTGGGGCAAGATAATTTCACACATAAATATGAAATTATATACTATATATGTGTATTTTTATGGTGTTATATTTAATAATATATATTATAAAAATAAGAAATAAATATAAAATATAAAAAGTATAGGATACTATGAGACAGTATAATGAGGGACAGAATTTAAATTGGGTATTGGATACTCAGAGAAAATAACATTTATGCAGTGACCTGAAAGATGACTACCAGTTAGCTAGGTAAAATATTGGAGATAGTGGGAGAAACTTATTCTAGGCAGACAAAATAACATATGTTAAGGCTTCTAAGAAGGAGTTTCCTACTGAAAAATTAAGGCCAATGATAAATGATAGGGCATTTGATACCTCCCCAAATTTACATTGATTTTTATTGAAATGACAGCACTTCAGGGCTGAGAGATCCTAAATCCTGGTATTCATCAAGTAAATGACCCTAGTAGAAAAATGCAGTGCCAGTATGCCTTTCATGAATTAGACTCTCTATACTATGGTACATAATAGGATATAAGTCTTCTTTAATACGTGTGTGATAATTTTGATATTTGAAAATTGTTTTCAACCAAAAATTTCAACTATTAAATTTAATTATAATAATTTGATGTCACATAGTTGTTGTTTTACTTGTATCCCATAGAGTACTTCTCTTGTTTATTACTAAAAGGGCATATTTGATTTGTTCTTTTTTAATTCATTTTTATTGAGGTATATTCACATATCATTCAGTCATACAAAGCATACAATCAATTGTTTACACACACAAAAATAATAAGAATAAAAATTAAAGTGAAAAAGAATAATGAAAGTAAAAAAGAACACTGAGTGACTTTTTTTGCCCCCATTTTTCTATTCATTCATCTGTACACTGTACAAAGGGGAGTGTGGTCTATACGGCTTTCCCAATCACATTGTCACCCCTCATAAGCTACATTTTTATACAACCATCTTCAAGATTCATGGGTTCTGGGTTGTAGTTTGATAGTTTCAGGTATTTACTGCTAGCTATTCCAATTCATTAGAACCTAAAAAGGGTTGTCTAAAGTGTGTGTAAGAGTGCCCACCAGAGTGACCTCTCAGCTCCTTTTGGAATCTCTCTGCCACTGAAGCTTATTTCATTTCCGTTCATATCTCCCTTTTGGTCAAGAAGATGTTCTACATCCCAAGATGCTGGGTCTACATTCCTCCCTAGGAGTCATATTACATATTGCCAGGGAGATTTACACTCCTGGGTGTCAGAGCCCATGTAAGAGGGAGTGCAGTGATTTCACCTGCCAAGTTGGCTTAACTAGAGAGAGAGGGCCACATCTGAGCAACAAAGAGGCATTCGGGAGGAGGCTCTTAGGCACAATTATAGGCAGGCTTAGACTCTCCTTTGCAGCAACCGTCTTGCCAAGGGCAAGTCATGTGGTAGAGGGCTCAGCCCATCAAACCACCAGTCCCCTTTGTCTGTGAGCACATCAGCAACCATTGATGTGGGGAAGCCCAACACCCCTGCATTCTCCACCAGCATCTCAAGGGGGGTCTGCATATACTTTTCATTGTTTTTTTTAAATTAACTCTTTTTTTAAATTAACTATAACAAAAAAGTAAAACAAAAAATACAGGAAAAAAACATTTCAAACAAAGATAACATAACAAGGGAGTAAGAAAAAGACAACTAACCTAAATACCTACTTTACTTCCAACATATTCCTACTCTACCCCAAGAAAATAACCTAATATAGTAACATTTCTGTGAACTTGTTCCTACCATACCCATCAGAAGTTAAACCATAGACATTTCTGGGCATTCCCAGAATGTTAAATTAACAATGATAACTTATCTGTTCTTATGTTATCATTCCCCCTCCATTAATTGCTCTCTAATGCTAGTTCCCCTACATTCTACATTATAAACCATTTATTTTACATTTTTCAATGTTCACATTAAAAGTAGCATATAATATTTCTCTTTTTGTGCCTGGCTTATTTCGCTCAGCATTATGTCTTCAAGGTTCATCCATGTTGTCATATGTTTCACGAGATCGTTCCTTCTTACTGCTGCGTAGTATTCCATCGTGTGTATATACCACATTTTATTTATTCACTCCTCTGTTGAATGACATTTGGGTTGTTTCCATCTCTTGGCAATTGTGAATAATGATGCATGCAGATATCTCTTTGTGTCACTGCTTTCAGATCTTCCAGGTATATACCAAGAAGTGCAATCACTGGATCTAAGGGTAACTCTATATCTAGTTTTCTAAGGAACTGCCAGACTGACTTTCAGAAAGGCTGAACCATTATACAGTCCCACCAAAAATGAGTAATTGTTCCAATTTCTCCATGTCCTCTCCAGCATTTGTAGTTTCCTGTTTGTTTAATGGTAGCCATTCTAACTGCTGTGAGATGGTATCTCATTGTGGTCTTAATTTGCATCTCTCTAATACCTAGTGAATCTGAATATTTTTTATATGTTCCTTGGCCATTTGTGTTTCCTCTTCAGAGAACTGTCTTTTCATATCTTTTGCCCATTTTATAATTGGACTGCCTGTATTGTTGTCACTGAGTTGCAGGAATTCTTTATATATGCAAGACATCAGTCTTCTCAGATACCAGGTTTCCAAAATTTTTTCCCATTGAGTTGGCTGTCTCTTCACCTTTTTGACAAATTCCTTTGAGGCACAGAAACTTCTAAGCTTGAGGAGTTCCCATTTATCTATTTTTTCTTTTGTTGTTTGTGCTTTGGGTGTAAGGTATAGGAAGTGGCCACCTAATACACAGACTTGAAGATGTTTCCATACATTATCTTCTAGAAGTTTTAAGGTACTGTCTTTTATATTGAGATTTTTGATCCACTTTGAGTTAATTTTCATGTAGGGTTTGAGGTAAGGGTCCTCTTTCATTCTTTTGGATATGGATATCCAACTCTCCCAGCCCCATTTGTTGAAAAGACTGTGGCCCCATTCAGTGGCTTTTGGGGTCTTATCAAAGATCAATCAGCTATAGATCTTGGATCTATCTCTGAATTCTCAATTCAATTCCATTGATCAATATGTCTGTCTTTGTGCCAGTACCATGCTGTTTTGGCTACTGTGACTTTATAACAAACTTCAAGGTCAGGGAGATTAAGTCCTCCCACTTTGTTTTTCTTTTTTAGAAGGTTTTTAGCAATTCTAGGCATCTTCCCTTTCCAAATAAATTTGATAACTAACTTTTCCAAGTCTGCAAATTAGTTTGTTGAAATTTTGATTGGGATTGCATTGAATCTGTAGATGAGTTTGGGTAGAATTGACATCTTAATAACATTTAGCCTTCCTATCCATGAACATGGAATATTTTTCCATCTTTCAAGGTCTCCTTCTATTTCTTTTAGTAGAGTTATGTAGTTTTCTTTGAATACGTCTTTTACATCTTTGGTTAAGTTTATTCCTAGGTACTTGATTTTTTAATTTGCTATTGAAAATGGTATCTTTTTCTTGAGTGTCACTTCACTTTGTTCATTTCTAGTATATAGAAACATTATTGACTTATGTGCATTAATCCTGCATCCCTCTATTTTGCTAAATTTATTAACTGAAGTAGCTGTACCATGAATTTCTAAGGGTTTTCCAGATATACGATCATATCATCTGCAAACAATGACAGTTTTACTTCTTCCTTTCCAATTTGGATGCCTTTTATTTCTTTGTCTTGCCAGATTGCCCTGGCTAGCACTTCCAGCACAATGTTGAATAACAGTGGTGACAGCGGGCATCCTTGTCTTGTTCCTGATCTTAGAGGGAGGGCTTTCAGTCCCTCACCATTGAGTACTATGCTGGCTGTGGGTTTTTCATATATGCTCTTTATCATGTTGAGGAAGTTTCCTTCAATTCCTACCTTTTGAAGTGTTTTTATCAAAAAAGGATGTTGAATTTTGTCTAATGCTTTTCCAGCATCTACTGAGATGATCATTTGATTTTTCTCTTTTGATTTGTTAATGTGTTGTAATACATTGATTGATTTTTCTTATGTTGAACCATCCTTGCATGCCTGGAATGAACCCCACTTTGTCATGGTGTATGATTCTTTTAACGTGTCTTTTGATTCAATTTGCAAGTATTTTGTTGAGAATTTTTGCATCTATATTCATTATGGAGATTGGCCTTTAGTTTTCAGTTTTTTGTAGCATCTTTTCCTGGTTTTGGTATTAGATTGATGTTAGCTTCATAAAATGTGTTATGTAGTGTTTCATTTTCTTTGATGTTTTGAAAGAGTTTAAGTAAGATTGGTGTCAGTTCTTTTTGGAAAGTTTAGTAGAATTCCCCTGTGAAGCCATCTGGCCCTGGGCATTTATTTGTGGGAAGCTTTTTGATGACTGATTAGAACTCTTTGCTTGTGATTGGTTGGTTGAGGTCTTCTATTTCTTCTCTGGTCAGTCTAGGTTGTTCATATGTTTCCAGAAAATTGTCCATTTCCTCTACATGATCCAGTTTGTTGTCATAAAGTTGTTCATAGTATCCTCTTATAATTTTTTTAATTCCTTCAGGATCCACCATAACGTCACCTTTCTCATTCATTATTTTGTTTATATGGGTATTCTCTCTTTCTGATTTTGTCAGTCTGGCTAGGGGCTTCTCAATCTTGTTTATCTTCTCAAAGAACCAACTTTTTGTGTTATTTATTCTCTCTATTGTTTTGTTCTCTATGTCATTTATTTCTTCTTTAATCCTTGTTATTTGTTTTCTTCTACTTGGTTTAGGATTGGTTTGCTGTTCATTTTCTAGTTTCTTCAGTTACTCCAAAATTTCTGTGATTTTACCTCTTTCTTCCCTTTTGATGTATCTGTTTAGTGCTATAAATTTCCCCCTCAGTACTGCTTTTGCTGCATCCATAGGTTTTGATATGTTATGTTCTCATTATCATTTGTCTCTATATATTTAGCAATTTCTCTTGCTATTTCTTCTTTAACCCACTGATTGTTTAGGAGAGCGTTGTTTAACCACCAAGGATTTGTGAATTTTCTAAGTCTCTGATGTTTATTGACTTCTAATTGTATTCCATTGTGGTCAGAGAATGTGCTTTGAATAATTTCAATTTTTTAAAATTTATTGAGGCTTGTTTTATGTCCCAGCATATGATCTATTCTGGAGAAAGTTTCATGAGCACTAGAGAAGAATGTGTATTCTGTTGATTTGTGATGTAATGTTCTATATATGTCTGTTAAATCCAATTCATTTATCAGATTGTTTAGGTTTTCAATTTCCTTATTGATCTTCCATCTGGTTGATCTCATTATAGGAGACAGTGATGTGTTGAAGTGTTCCACAATTATTGTGGAAACATCAATTGCTTCCTTTAGTTTTGCCAGTGTTTCTCTCATGTATTTTGTGGCTCCTTGATTGGATGCATAAACATTTATTATTGTTATTTCTTCTTGTTGAATTGCCCTTTTTATTAGTATGTAGTGGCATTCTTTGTCTCTCCTAAGATCCTTGCATTTAAAGTCTATTTTATCTCAGATTAATATTGCTACTCCTGCTTTTTTTTTTGCTGTAGCTTGCATGAAATATTTTTCCATCCTTTCACTTTCAATTTCTTTGTGTCCCTGTGTCTAAGATGAGTCTGTTGTATACATCATATTGATGGTTCATTTTTTTCATCCATTCTGCCTCTATAGCTTTTATTTGGGGAGTTTAATCCATTTATATTCAATATTATTGCTGTGAAGGCATTTCTTGAATCAGCCATCCTAACTTTTGCTTTATGTTTGTTCAATATATTTTTCCCTCTCTCTCTTAATATCTTTTAATGTACCTATACTAAATCTTTTTAGCACTGAACCTTTCTCCATATCTCCCTCTCCTTTATTTGTTTTTCTGTAGGTAGATCTCCCTTTAGTATCTCAAGTAGGACAGCTCTCCTGTTAGCAAATTCTCTCAGCATTTGTTTGTCTGTGAAGTATTAAGCTCTCCCTCAAATTTGATGGATAGCTTTCCTGGATAAAGAATTCTTGGTTGACATTTTTTTCTCTTGCAGAATTTAAAATATGTCATATCACTGCCTTCTTGCCTCCATGGTGGCAGCTGTGTAGTCACTAATTAGTCTTATGCTGTTTCTTTTGTAAGTGGTGAATTGCTTTTCTCTTGCTACTTTCAGAACTTGCTCCTTCTCTTCAGTATTTGACAATCTGATCAGAATGTCTTGGAGTGCATTTATTTGGATTTATTCTCTTTGGAGTTCACTTGACATGTATGATTTGTGTATTTATGGTGTTTACAATATTTGGGAAGTTTTCCCCAACAATTTCTTTGAATACTCTTCATAGACCTTTACTCTTATCTTCCTCTTCTAGAACACCAATGAGTCTTATATTTGGATGTTTTATAGTAGCTATCATATCCCTGAGGTCATTTTGATTTTTTCAGTTTTTTTCCCATTCTTCCTTTTGTTCTTTCATTTTTCATTCTGTCTTCCTCAAAGTCACTGATTCACTGTTCAGCTTCCTCTATTATTGTACTGTGAGCATGCAGAATCTTTTTTATTTGGATGACAGTTTCTTTTACTTCCATAAGATCATCTATTTTTTTAAATACTCTTGCAATTTCTTCTTTATGCTCTTCTAGGGTCTTCTTCATGTCCTTTATATCTTGTTCTATGCTCTCATTGTTTGTCTTTAGTTCTTTGAATAATTGCTTCAAGTACTGTGTCTCCTCTGATCTTTTGATTTGGGTGTTTGGGTTTGGGTTATCCATATCATCTGATTTTTACATATGCTTTAAAATTTTCTGTTGTTTTTGGCCTTTTAGCATTTGCTTAACTTGATAAGGTTCTTTTAGGTTATGTTGACTGATTCAAACACTTATCTCCAATTTGTCAGAGCTACAGCTTCCTGGAGTACACTTTCTCTAACTAACCAGCAGGTGGCATCGGCAAGCCACGTATTCCCCTCAAGCCAGTTTTCCCCAAGTTTGTCTGTTGTGAGTGGGGGTGTGAGTCTTCTGGGGTCCAATTAGTGCACCAAGTTTGCATGTGTATTTGCTGCTTCCTGCCCTGAATATGGAGCATGTTTCTGAGTTGTTGGGGAGGGAGGGTGGCTTTAATAATAAAATCTGCCAGGTGTTCCTGGAGATTTAAAGCTGTTGCAATAGTCTAATCCTTCAGTTCATTCTCACCACTGTTTGTCTCTGCTGCTGACCCACAAGTCCTTGGTATTGGCATATGGTCCCTGGGACTTGTGTGTGTGGGTCCCTCTTCCAAGCTGTGACCTCCTAGGTCCCCTGCTGAGGGAAGACTCTGCTACATCACAAGTGAGCACCATCCCCCAAAGGAAGTTCTGGGCTACAGGGCTGTGTAGCAGTGTTCCCAGTCTGCTGAAAGGATGGCTGAATGCTGCATGTTAATTTCCCCATTTTCACACAGTTCCACCTTCCAGGCTCTGAGACAATTAGCTGTGGGTGCAGAAAAGGCTATTGTCCATGCCCTATGTTATGGTGTGCATGCATGTTGTTGGAAACACTTCCTGTCACAGTGGGTTGTTTGGGGCAGCTCCAGAAGATGGCTGTAAGGGGATGCCCCCTTTTTCTTAGGGAGTTGTAGCATTTAGAAAATTTTCTCAGTCACTAGACTTATTGCTTTGTCTCTCACAGCTATCTTAGCTCTGCTTTTGCCTGGGCACAATTTGCCAGTCTGTGAGGCTTTCTGTAGTGGGCTTCTTAGAGTAATTGTTTTAGAAAAAGAGAAAAAGAACAAAAAAAGAAGGCCCTCCTTGAAGATCTAATAAGCTATTGAAATGCTAAGAGACAAGGAGATTGGGACCATTAAGGAACAATCAAAAAAGCAGAGAACTGGGCTTTTCATCTCTTCAGACCAGAGACCTCTCCCTCTGGATTTGCATATGAGCCTGACTCTGCCTGAGTCCTGCCCTTCTCTGTTTTATGTTCACCAGAACTCCAAAAATTATCCACTTTTATTTTTGTTTGTTGTTGTTGTTTTTTTTTTTTTTTTTTTTTTTTTTGCTGTTCTTGCTAGCCCTATCTCCTCCCCACTGGGTTGACTGCTCCTAGATTCTCTGGTGTCTGGTCTCAGTCTATCTATATTTGGAGTTTTGATCAGCAGCCTGTTTCCAATCAGAGCCACAACTGCAGTTCTCCCTTCTTATTCCCAGCACAGATGACCCTTCCTCCCATGGGACTGAACCCTTCTCTGAGGGTCATGGCTCCCTTGGCCACAGGAACTTACAGATTTCACTGATCTCAGCTGTTCCACACATGAGTGTTGTATGAAGTATGCCCAAAGTCAAATTGCTCTGTGGTGTCTGGTCCATGCAGTTCCTGACTTTCTACCTACTGCCCTGGAGGAGTAACTAAAACCTACATTTCACCACTCTGCCATCTTTCCCTGCCTCATCCACATAGTTGTTTGATAAAAGGAAAAGTTCATGGCCTTTAGAGCTGGATAGAGCTGTGCTGTTTACTTTGAACAGAGGTTCTCAAAAATTTGCTCTGAGAATCTTTTTTGAATCTTAAAACTTATTGAGGACCCCAAGGAAATTTTATTTCAGTGGATTATATCTTATAGATAGTTACTGTAACTTAGAAATTAAAACTGATAATTAAAATGATTTATATTTCATTTAAAATGATAATAAACTGATCACATGTTAATATGAATACCAACTTTATTGAAAATGATTATGTTTTCCAAGACCAAAAATAAACGAGAAGAGTAGAATTATTTATATCTTTGCAAATCTGTTTAATATCTGGCTTAATGGAAAATAGATGGATTCTCATATTTTCATTTGCCTTCAATCTGTTCCAGAATCTTTTTTTGAAGGTTGTGAAAAACTCTGACCAAACAGATGTAGCTAGAAAAGGGAGAACCTCACAGACTTCATAAAAGGGACTTAGGGACCCCTTGGGGTCTTTGGATCACACTTTGAGAACCTCTGAATTATAAAGATGTTTCATGCATTGTAATTTATACTAACACTTCTGCTGATTACAACTCAGTTGCTTACATATTTGGGCTGATTCAGGGGTAGAACTAGCCAAGGCAATAATTAGAGCAGTGCTTCTTAAACTTTATTATGCATTTTGAATTGCCTAGGGGTCTTGCCAAGATGCAGATTCTGATTCAATAGGTCTGGGGTGGGGCTAGAGATGTTGCTTTTTCTAACAAGTTCCTAGGTGTTGTTGAAGCTGGTGCATGGATCCTTGAATGACAAGGTAGTGGTTTTTATAAAGGGTAGCTATTTGTATGTCTCTCTTCTCCACTAGAATGTAAGTTCTTTAAAAGAGAGGTCTCTGGGTCATTCATCTTTATAATCCCATAAGGCATAGTATAATTGTCTGTGCACTGTAGATGCTTGTTACAGATTTCTGGAAATGAATTTATCTGAATGTGAGGTAAAAACCTCATAAAGGAATTCGTAAATCCTCAAAGAGGTAATGTAGTGAAAAGAGCACTGGCATTTCTGCCAGACGGACCTAGCTTAAGAGCACTAGTTTTTGTGCCAGTCACATCTAGCTTTGAGCACCTGTTCTGTCACTTACTTGCTGGATGATCTTGGGAAAGCCACATTAATTCTTTCTAATATTGACAAGAGCATTGTGTCATCTGAGGTTTATAATCCTTTTAGCTCTAGCAATATGTAGTCTGCTTTTCTTGTGATCAAATTAAATAACTTTAATTTTATATTTTGATCAGACAGCAACTTCTCCTGATTTGTATCCCTCCCATATGTCCATCAGTAGGCTTCTTCAATTGTCCCTTTTTTGCAACATTTGAGAAGATAAATTAAAATGGATTGTTTTGAAAATGAAAAAAATCTCACAATTTTGTATTTAGTGCATTTATTCACCAATACATTTTAATTTCCTAGTTACCTAAAGATTAAGCTTCTGCTTTTTCTGAAATGGAAAATATAGTTACAATATGAGGTAAATATAATTCTCAAATAGGATTTTGAAAATTTAACCAAAAATAGGTTTTATGAGAGATTTCTGTTTATTCAATATAATCATTCTGCCATTCCCACAGGATAAAAGACTGAAATTTTCATTTATATAGTTCTTAGATAAAAGGGGATAGGAAAACATTGGCTTCTTTTTAATTATGTCAAGTTCAGCAAATAAAGTGGTAAAATCAGAACTATTTTTCTTTAGAGAAAATGTCAGAAGAAATGTAGAAATTTTACAATCGCAAATGAGAAGCGGAAATGAGATGGAAATGTAGAATATATTGCCTGACATATTCAATTAATGTCACCAAGGAAGATAACTCTTCCATAAATGTGATAAACTGCCACAAAATTTGAAAAATTAATTGGATGAACCTGTATGTTCTGAACATATTTAATGAATGTCAGTGAAAGTGTTGGAATCTGGGACTGAGAGAATATTATCCTTCCAATAGGTGGAAATTATTTGATGTGGTATCAAGGCTACCTAAAAATTAATTC
>NW_023637665.1:0-16768 GCF_015220235.1 Choloepus didactylus | reverse complement strand
TAAACTGGAAACATATGAACAACCTAGACTGACCAGAGAAGAAATAGAAGACCTCAACCAACCCATCACAAGCAAAGAGATCCAATCAGTCATCAAAAATCTTCCCACAAATAAATGCCCAGGGCCAGATGGCTTCACAGGGGAATTCTACCAAACTTTCCAGAAAGAACTGACACCAATCTTACTCAAACTCTTTCAAAACATTGAAGAAAATGGAACACTACCTAACTCATTTTATGAAGCTAACATCAATCTAATACCAAAACCAGGCAAAGATGCTACAAAAAAGGAAAACTACCGGCCAATCTCCCTAATGAATATAGATGCAAAAATCCTCAACAAAATACTTGCAAATCGAATCCAAAGACACATTAAAAAAATCATACACCATGACCAAGTGGGGTTCATTCCAGGCATGCAAGGATGGTTCAACATCAGAAAAACAATCAATGTATTACAACACATTAAAAACTCGAAAGGGAAAAATCAATTGATCATCTCAATAGATGCTGAAAAAGCATTTGACAAAATCCAACATCCCTTTTTGATAAAAACACTTCAAAAGGTAGGAATTGAAGGAAACTTCCTCAACATGATAAAGAGCATATATGAAAAACCCACAGCCAGCATAGTACTCAATGGTGAGAGACTGAAAGCCTTCCCTCTAAGATCAGGAACAAGACAAGGATGCCCGCTGTCACCACTGTTATTCAACATTGTGCTGGAAGTGCTAGCCAGGGCAATCCGGCAAGACAAAGAAATAAAAGGCATCCAAATTGGAAAAGAAGAAGTAAAACTGTCATTGTTTGCAGATGATATGATCTTATATCTAGAAAACCCTGAGAAATCAACGATACACCTACTAGAGCTAATAAACAAATTTAGCAAAGTAGCGGGATACAAGATTAATGCACATAAGTCAGTAATGTTTCTATATGCTAGAAATGAACAAACTGAAGAGACACTCAAGAAAAAGATACCATTTTCAATAGCAACTAAAAAAATCAAGTACCTAGGAATCAACTTAACCAAAGATGTAAAAGACCTATACAAAGAAAACTACATAACTCTACTAAAAGAAATAGAAGGGGACCTTAAAAGATGGAAAAATATTCCATGTTCATGGATAGGAAGGCTAAATGTCATTAAGATGTCAATTCTACCCAAACTCATCTACAGATTCAATGCAATCCCAATCAAAATTCCAACAACCTACTTTGCAGACTTGGAAAAGCTAGTTATCAAATTTATTTGGAAAGGGAAGATGCCTCGAATTGCTAAAGACACTCTAAAAAAGAAAAACGAAGTGGGAGGACTTACACTCCCTGACTTTGAAGCTTATTATAAAGCCACAGTTGCCAAGACAGCATGGTACTGGCACAAAGATAGACATATAGATCAATGGAATCGAATTGAGAATTCAGAGATAGACCCTCAGATCTATGGCCGACTGATCTTTGATAAGGCCCCCCAAAGTCACCGAACTGAGCCATAATGGTCTTTTCAACAAATGGGGCTGGGAGAGTTGGATATCCATATCCAAAAGAATGAAAGAGGACCCCTACCTCACCCCCTACACAAAAATTAACTCAAAATGGACCAAAGATCTCAATATAAAAGAAAGTACCATAAAACTCCTAGAAGATAATGTAGTTAAACATCTTCAAGACCTTGTATTAGGAGGCCACTTCCTAGACTTTACACCCAAAGCACAAGCAACAAAAGAGAAAATAGATAAATGGGAACTCCTCAAGCTTAGAAGTTTCTGCACCTCAAAGGAATTTCTCAAAAAGGTAAAGAGGCAGCCAACTCAATGGGAAAAAATTTTTGGAAACCATGTATCTGACAAAAGACTGATATCTTGCATATACAAAGAAATCCTACAACTCAATGACAATAGTACAGACAGCCCAATTATAAAATGGGCAAAAGATATGAAAAGACAGTTCTCTGAAGAGGAAATACAAATGACCAAGAAACACATGAAAAAATGTTCAGCTTCACTAGCTATTAGAGAGATGCAAATTAAGACCACAATGAGATACCATCTAACACCGGTTAGAATGGCTGCCATTAAACAAACAGGAAACTACAAATGCTGGAGGGGATGTGGAGAAATTGGAACTCTTATTCATTGTTGGTGGGACTGTATAATGGTTCAGCCACTCTGGAAGTCAGTCTGGCAGTTCCTTAGAAAACTAGATATAGAGCTACCATTCGATCCAGCGATTGCACTCCTCGGTATATACCCGGAAGATCGGAAAGCAGTGACACGAACAGATATCTGCACGCCAATGTTCATAGCAGCATTATTCACAATTGCCAAGAGATGGAAACAACCCAAATGTCCTTCAACAGATGAGTGGATAAATAAAATGTGGTATATACACACGATGGAATACTACGCGGCAGTAAGAAGGAACGATCTGGTGAAACATATGACAACATGGATGAACCTTGAAGACATAATGCTGAGCGAAATAAGCCAGGCACAAAAAGAGAAATATTATATGCTACCACTAATGTGAACTTTGAAAAATGTAAAACAAATGGTTTATAATGTAGAATGTAGGGGAACTAGCAGTAGAGAGCAATTAAGGAAGGGGGAACAATAATCCAGGAAGAACAGATAAGCTATTTAACGTTCTGGGGATGCCCAGAAATGACTATGGTCTGTTAATTTCTGATGGTTGTAGTAGGAACAAGTTCACTGAAATGTTGCTATATTATGTAACTTTCTTGGGGTAAAGTAGGAACATGTTGGAAGTTAAGCAGTTATCTTAGGTTAGTTGTCTTTTTCTTACTCCCTTGCTATGGTCTCTTTGAAATGCTCTTTTATTGTATGTTTGTTTTCTTTTTAACTTTTTTTTTCATACAGGTGATTTGAAAAAAGAAGGGAAAGTTAAAAAAAAAAAAAAAAAAAAAGAAAAAAGACAAACAAGGGGAAAAAAAAAAAAAAAAGATGTAGTGCCCCCTTGAGGAGCCTGTGGAGAATGCAGGGGTATTCGCCTACCCCACCTCCATGGTTGCTAACATGACCACAGACATAGGGGACTGGTGGTTTGATGGGTTGAGCCCTCTACCATAAGTTTTACCCTTGGGAAGACGGTTGCTGCAAAGGAGAGGCTAGGCCTCCCTGTATTTGTGCCTAAGAGTCTCCTCCTGAATGCCTCTTTGTTGCTCAGATGTGGCCCTCTCTCTCTGGCTAAGCCAACTTGAAAGGTGAAATCACTGCCCTACCCCCTACGTGGGATCAGACACCCAGGGAAGTGAATCTCCCTGGCAACGTGGAATATGACTCCCAGGGAGGACTGTAGACCTGGCACCGTGGGATGGAGAACATCTTCTTGACCAAAAGGGGGATGTGAAAGGAAATGAAATAAGCTTCAGTGGCAGAGAGATTCCAAAAGGAGCCGAGAGGTCACTCTGGTGGGCACTCTTATGCACACTTTAGACAACCCTTTTTAGGTTCTAAAGAATTGGGGTAGCTGGTGGTGGATACCTGAAACTATCAAACTACAACCCAGAACCCATGAATCTCGAAGACAGTTGTATAAAAATGTAGCTTATGAGGGGTGACAATGGGATTGGGAAAGCCATAAGGACCAAACACCACTTTGTCTAGTTTATGGATGGATGTGTAGAAAAGTAGGGGAAGGAAACAAACAGACAAAGGTACCCAGTGTTCTTTTTTACTTCAATTGCTCTTTTTCACTCTAATTATTATTCTTGTTATTTTTGTGTGTGTGCTAATGAAGGTGTCAGGGATTGATTTAGGTGATGAATGTACAACTATGTAATGGTACTGTAAACAATCGAAAGTACAATTTGTTTTGTATGACTGCGTGGTATGTGAATCTATCTCAATAAAATGATGATTAAAAAAAATAAATAAATAAATAAAAAATAATAAAGAGACCCTAATAATACAAAAAAAAAAAAAAAAAAAAAAAAGACTTAAGGGATGAAACAAAGCCATGTCCAGGGACCAAAAGGATTCATGATACTGGAAAAACTAGATTGAAAGCATTATATTTAAGTAATTACATATCTTTAAAATTATTTAATATGGGGCATAGTTTATGAGGTAAAACTTTTATATGAAATGTATACTTAAATAAAATCATAAATTTCCAGCAGTGTCCTTTGGTTTTTAGGATTTGTAACTCTTGACATTCATACATTTTTTTTTTAATCTTCATTTTATTGAGAAAAAAAAAAAAAAAAAAAAAAAAAAAAGAAAAGTAGGGGAAGGAAACAAACAGACAAAGGTACCCAGTGTTCTTTTTTACTTCAATTGCTCTTTTTCACTCTAATTATTATTCTTGTTATTTTTGTGTGTGTGCTAATGAAGGTGTCAGGGATTGATTTAGGTGATGAATGTACAACTATGTAATGGTACTGTAAACAATCGAAAGTACAATTTGTTTTGTATGACTGCGTGGTATGTGAATATATCTCAATAAAATGATTTAAAAAAAAAAAAAAGATATAGATTCGCAGAATGGAACAAAAAAAATGAACCATCAATATGTTGCATACAAGAGACTCATCTTAGACACAGGGACACAAAGAAACTGAAAGTGAAAGGATGGAAAAAAATATTTCATGCAAGCTACAGCCAAAAGAAAGCAGGTGTAGCAATATTAATCTCAGATAAAATAGACTTCAAATGCAGGGATGTTTTGAGAGACAAAGAAGGCCACTACATATTAATAAAAGGGGCAATTCAGCAAGAAGAAATAACAATCGTAAATGTCTATGCACCCAATCAAGGTGCCACAAAATACATGAGAGAAACACTGGCAAAACTAAAGGAAGCAATTGATGTTTCCACAATAATTGTGGGAGACTTCAACACATCACTCTCTCCTATAGATAGATCAACCAGACAGAAGACCAATAAGGAAATTGAAAACCTAAACAATCTGATAAATGAATTAGATTTAACAGACATATACAGGACATTACATCCCAAATCACCAGGATACACATACTTTTCTAGTGCTCATGGAACTTTCTCCAGAATAGATCATATGCTGGGACATAAAACAAGCCTCAATAAATTTAAAAAGATTGAAATTATTCAAAGCACATTCTCTGACCACAATGGAATACAATTAGAAGTCAATAACCATCAGAGACTTAGAAAATTCACAAATACCTGGAGGTTAAACAACACACTCCTAAACAATCAGTGGGTTAAAGAACAAATAGCAAGAAAAATTGCTAAATATATAGAGACGAATGAAAATGAGAACACAACATACCAAAACCTATGGGATGCAGCAAAAGCAGTGCTAAGGGGGAAATGTATAGCACTAAATGCATATATTAAAAAGGAAGAAAGAGCCAAAATCAAAGAACTAATGGATCAACTGAAGAAGCTAGAAAATGAACAGCAAACCAATCCTAAACCAAGTAGAAGAAAAGAAATCACAAGGATTAAAGCAGAAATAAATGACATAGAGAACAAAAAAAACAATAGAGAGGATAAATATCACCAAAAGTTGGTTCTTTGAGAAGATCAACAAGATTGACAAGCCCCTCGCTAGACTGACGAAATCAAAAAGCGAGAAGACCCATATAAACAAAATAATGAATGAAAAAGGTGACATAACTGCAGATCCTGAAGAAATTAAAAAAATTATAAGAGGATACTATGAACAACTGTATGGCAACAAACTGAATAATGTAGAGGAAATGGACAGTTTCCTGGAAACAAATGAACAACCTAGACTGACCAGAGAAGAAATAGAAGACCTCAACCAACCCATCACAAGCAAAGAGATCCAATCAGTCATCAAAAATCTTCCCACAAATAAATGCCCAGGGCCAGATGGCTTCACAGGGGAATTCTACCAAACTTTCCAGAAAGAACTGACACCAATCTTACTCAAACTCTTTCAAAACATTGAAGAAAATGGAACACTACCTAACTCATTTTATGAAGCTAACATCAATCTAATACCAAAACCAGGCAAAGATGCTACAAAAAAGAAAAACTACCGGGCCCTCTCCCTAATGAATATAGATGCAAAAATCCTCAAGAAAATACTTGCAAATCGAATCCAAAGACACATTAAAAAAATCATACACCATGACCAAGTGGGGTTTATTCCAGGCATGCAAGGATGGTTCAACATAAGAAAATCAATCAATGTATTACAACACATTAACAAGTCAAAAGGGAAAAATCAATTGATCATCTCAGTAGATGCTGAAAAAGCATTTGACAAAATCCAACATCCCTTTTTGATAAAAACACTTCAAAAGGTAGGAATTGAAGGAAACTTCCTCAACATGATAAAGAGCATATATGAAAAACCCACAGCCAGCATAGTACTCAATGGTGAGAGACTGAAAGCCTTCCCTCTAAGATCAGGAACAAGACAAGGATGCCCGCTGTCACCACTGTTATTCAACATTGTGCTGGAAGTGCTAGCCAGGGCAATCCGGCAAGACAAAGAAATAAAAGGCATCCAAATTGGAAAAGAAGAAGTAAAACTGTCATTGTTTGCAGATGATATGATCTTATATCTAGAAAACCCTGAGAAATCAACGATACACCTACTAGAGCTAATAAACAAATTTAGCAAAGTAGCGGGATACAAGATTAATGCACATAAGTCAGTAATGTTTCTATATGCTAGAAATGAACAAACTGAAGAGACACTCAAGAAAAAGATACCATTTTCAATAGCAACTAAAAAAATCAAGTACCTAGGAATCAACTTAACCAAAGATGTAAAAGACCTATACAAAGAAAACTACATAACTCTACTAAAAGAAATAGAAGGGGACCTTAAAAGATGGAAAAATATTCCATGTTCATGGATAGGAAGGCTAAATGTCATTAAGATGTCAATTCTACCCAAACTCATCTACAGATTCAATGCAATCCCAATCAAAATTCCAACAACCTACTTTGCAGACTTGGAAAAGCTAGTTATCAAATTTATTTGGAAAGGGAAGATGCCTCGAATTGCTAAAGACACTCTAAAAAAGAAAAACGAAGTGGGAGGACTTACACTCCCTGACTTTGAAGCTTATTATAAAGCCACAGTTGCCAAGACAGCATGGTACTGGCACAAAGATAGACATATAGATCAATGGAATCGAATTGAGAATTCAGAGATAGACCCTCAGATCTATGGCCGACTGATCTTTGATAAGGCCCCCAAAGTCACCGAACTGAGCCATAATGGTCTTTTCAACAAATGGGGCTGGGAGAGTTGGATATCCATATCCAAAAGAATGAAAGAGGACCCCCACCTCACCCCCTACACAAAAATTAACTCAAAATGGACCAAAGATCTCAATATAAAAGAAAGTACCATAAAACTCCTAGAAGATAATGTAGTTAAACATCTTCAAGACCTTGTATTAGGAGGCCACTTCCTAGACTTTACACCCAAAGCACAAGCAACAAAAGAGAAAATAGATAAATGGGAACTCCTCAAGCTTAGAAGTTTCTGCACCTCAAAGGAATTTCTCAAAAAGGTAAAGAGGCAGCCAACTCAATGGGAAAAAATTTTTGGAAACCATGTATCTGACAAAAGACTGATATCTTGCATATACAAAGAAATCCTACAACTCAATGACAATAGTACAGACAGCCCAATTATAAAATGGGCAAAAGATATGAAAAGACAGTTCTCTGAAGAGGAAATACAAATGACCAAGAAACACATGAAAAAATGTTCAGCTTCACTAGCTATTAGAGAGATGCAAATTAAGACCACAATGAGATACCATCTAACACCGGTTAGAATGGCTGCCATTAAACAAACAGGAAACTACAAATGCTGGAGGGGATGTGGAGAAATTGGAACTCTTATTCATTGTTGGTGGGACTGTATAATGGTTCAGCCACTCTGGAAGTCAGTCTGGCAGTTCCTTAGAAAACTAGATATAGAGCTACCATTCGATCCAGCGATTGCACTCCTCGGTATATACCCGGAAGATCGGAAAGCAGTGACACGAACAGATATCTGCACGCCAATGTTCATAGCAGCATTATTCACAATTGCCAAGAGATGGAAACAACCCAAATGTCCTTCAACAGATGAGTGGATAAATAAAATGTGGTATATACACACGATGGAATACTACGCGGCAGTAAGAAGGAACGATCTGGTGAAACATATGACAACATGGATGAACCTTGAAGACATAATGCTGAGCGAAATAAGCCAGGCACAAAAAGAGAAATATTATATGCTACCACTAATGTGAACTTTGAAAAATGTAAAACAAATGGTTTATAATGTAGAATGTAGGGGAACTAGCAGTAGAGAGCAATTAAGGAAGGGGGAACAATAATCCAGGAAGAACAGATAAGCTATTTAACGTTCTGGGGATGCCCAGAAATGACTATGGTCTGTTAATTTCTGATGGTTGTAGTAGGAACAAGTTCACTGAAATGTTGCTATATTATGTAACTTTCTTGGGGTAAAGTAGGAACATGTTGGAAGTTAAGCAGTTATCTTAGGTTAGTTGTCTTTTTCTTACTCCCTTGCTATGGTCTCTTTGAAATGCTCTTTTATTGTATGTTTGTTTTCTTTTTAACTTTTTTTTTCATACAGGTGATTTGAAAAAAGAAGGGAAAGTTAAAAAAAAAAAAAAAAAAAAAAGAAAAAAGACAAACAAGGGGAAAAAAAAAAAAAAAAGATGTAGTGCCCCCTTGAGGAGCCTGTGGAGAATGCAGGGGTATTCGCCTACCCCACCTCCATGGTTGCTAACATGACCACAGACATAGGGGACTGGTGGTTTGATGGGTTGAGCCCTCTACCATAAGTTTTACCCTTGGGAAGACGGTTGCTGCAAAGGAGAGGCTAGGCCTCCCTGTATTTGTGCCTAAGAGTCTCCTCCTGAATGCCTCTTTGTTGCTCAGATGTGGCCCTCTCTCTCTGGCTAAGCCAACTTGAAAGGTGAAATCACTGCCCTCCCCCCTACGTGGGATCAGACACCCAGGGAAGTGAATCTCCCTGGCAACGTGGAATATGACTCCCAGGGAGGAATGTAGACCTGGCACCGTGGGACGGAGAACATCTTCTTGACCAAAAGGGGGATGTGAAAGGAAATGAAATAAGCTTCAGTGGCAGAGAGATTCCAAAAGGAGCCGAGAGGTCACTCTGGTGGGCACTCTTATGCACACTTTAGACAACCCTTTTTAGGTTCTAAAGAATTGGGGTAGCTGGTGGTGGATACCTGAAACTATCAAACTACAACCCAGAACCCATGAATCTCGAAGACAGTTGTATAAAAATGTAGCTTATGAGGGGTGACAATGGGATTGGGAAAGCCATAAGGACCAAACACCACTTTGTCTAGTTTATGGATGGATGTGTAGAAAAGTAGGGGAAGGAAACAAACAGACAAAGGTACCCAGTGTTCTTTTTTACTTCAATTGCTCTTTTTCACTCTAATTATTATTCTTGTTATTTTTGTGTGTGTGCTAATGAAGGTGTCAGGGATTGATTTAGGTGATGAATGTACAACTATGTAATGGTACTGTAAACAATCGAAAGTACAATTTGTTTTGTATGACTGCGTGGTATGTGAATCTATCTCAATAAAATGATGATTAAAAAAATAAATAAATAAATAAAAAATAATAAAGAGACCCTAATAATACAAAAAAAAAAAAAAAAAAAAAAAAAAGACTTAAGGGATGAAACAAAGCCATGTCCAGGGACCAAAAGGATTCATGATACTGGAAAAACTAGATTGAAAGCATTATATTTAAGTAATTACATATCTTTAAAATTATTTAATATGGGGCATAGTTTATGAGGTAAAACTTTTATATGAAATGTATACTTAAATAAAATCATAAATTTCCAGCAGTGTCCTTTGGTTTTTAGGATTTGTAACTCTTGACATTCATACATTTTTTTTTTAATCTTCATTTTATTGAGAAAAAAAAAAAAAAAAAAAAAAAAAAAGAAAAGTAGGGGAAGGAAACAAACAGACAAAGGTACCCAGTGTTCTTTTTTACTTCAATTGCTCTTTTTCACTCTAATTATTATTCTTGTTATTTTTGTGTGTGTGCTAATGAAGGTGTCAGGGATTGATTTAGGTGATGAATGTACAACTATGTAATGGTACTGTAAACAATCGAAAGTACAATTTGTTTTGTATGACTGCGTGGTATGTGAATATATCTCAATAAAATGATTTAAAAAAAAAAAAAAGATATAGATTCGCAGAATGGAACAAAAAAAATGAACCATCAATATGTTGCATACAAGAGACTCAGACACAGGGACACAAAGAAACTGAAAGTGAAAGGATGGAAAAAAATATTTCATGCAAGCTACAGCCAAAAGAAAGCAGGTGTAGCAATATTAATCTCAGATAAAATAGACTTCAAATGCAGGGATGTTTTGAGAGACAAAGAAGGCCACTACATATTAATAAAAGGGGCAATTCAGCAAGAAGAAATAACAATCGTAAATGTCTATGCACCCAATCAAGGTGCCACAAAATACATGAGAGAAACACTGGCAAAACTAAAGGAAGCAATTGATGTTTCCACAATAATTGTGGGAGACTTCAACACATCACTCTCTCCTATAGATAGATCAACCAGACAGAAGACCAATAAGGAAATTGAAAACCTAAACAATCTGATAAATGAATTAGATTTAACAGACATATACAGGACATTACATCCCAAATCACCAGGATACACATACTTTTCTAGTGCTCATGGAACTTTCTCCAGAATAGATCATATGCTGGGACATAAAACAAGCCTCAATAAATTTAAAAAGATTGAAATTATTCAAAGCACATTCTCTGACCACAATGGAATACAATTAGAAGTCAATAACCATCAGAGACTTAGAAAATTCACAAATACCTGGAGGTTAAACAACACACTCCTAAACAATCAGTGGGTTAAAGAACAAATAGCAAGAAAAATTGCTAAATATATAGAGACGAATGAAAATGAGAACACAACATACCAAAACCTATGGGATGCAGCAAAAGCAGTGCTAAGGGGGAAATGTATAGCACTAAATGCATATATTAAAAAGGAAGAAAGAGCCAAAATCAAAGAACTAATGGATCAACTGAAGAAGCTAGAAAATGAACAGCAAACCAATCCTAAACCAAGTAGAAGAAAAGAAATCACAAGGATTAAAGCAGAAATAAATGACATAGAGAACAAAAAAACAATAGAGAGGATAAATATCACCAAAAGTTGGTTCTTTGAGAAGATCAACAAGATTGACAAGCCCCTCGCTAGACTGACGAAATCAAAAAGCGAGAAGACCCATATAAACAAAATAATGAATGAAAAAGGTGACATAACTGCAGATCCTGAAGAAATTAAAAAAATTATAAGAGGATACTATGAACAACTGTATGGCAACAAACTGAATAATGTAGAGGAAATGGACAGTTTCCTGGAAACAAATGAACAACCTAGACTGACCAGAGAAGAAATAGAAGACCTCAACCAACCCATCACAAGCAAAGAGATCCAATCAGTCATCAAAAATCTTCCCACAAATAAATGCCCAGGGCCAGATGGCTTCACAGGGGAATTCTACCAAACTTTCCAGAAAGAACTGACACCAATCTTACTCAAACTCTTTCAAAACATTGAAGAAAATGGAACACTACCTAACTCATTTTATGAAGCTAACATCAATCTAATACCAAAACCAGGCAAAGATGCTACAAAAAAGAAAAACTACCGGGCCCTCTCCCTAATGAATATAGATGCAAAAATCCTCAAGAAAATACTTGCAAATCGAATCCAAAGACACATTAAAAAAATCATACACCATGACCAAGTGGGGTTTATTCCAGGCATGCAAGGATGGTTCAACATAAGAAAATCAATCAATGTATTACAACACATTAACAAGTCAAAAGGGAAAAATCAATTGATCATCTCAGTAGATGCTGAAAAAGCATTTGACAAAATCCAACATCCCTTTTTGATAAAAACACTTCAAAAGGTAGGAATTGAAGGAAACTTCCTCAACATGATAAAGAGCATATATGAAAAACCCACAGCCAGCATAGTACTCAATGGTGAGAGACTGAAAGCCTTCCCTCTAAGATCAGGAACAAGACAAGGATGCCCGCTGTCACCACTGTTATTCAACATTGTGCTGGAAGTGCTAGCCAGGGCAATCCGGCAAGACAAAGAAATAAAAGGCATCCAAATTGGAAAAGAAGAAGTAAAACTGTCATTGTTTGCAGACGATATGATCTTATATCTAGAAAACCCTGAGAAATCGACGATACAGCTACTAGAGCTAATAAACAAATTTAGCAAAGTAGCGGGATACAAGGTTAATGCACATAAGTCAGTAATGTTTCTATATGCTAGAAATGAACAAACTGAAGAGACACTCAAGAAAAAGATACCATTTTCAATAGCAACTAAAAAAATCAAGTACCTAGGAATAAACTTAACCAAAGATGTAAAAGACCTATACAAAGAAAACTACATAACTCTACTAAAAGAAATAGAAGGGGACCTTAAAAGATGGAAAAATATTCCATGTTCATGGATAGGAAGGCTAAATGTCATTAAGATGTCAATTCTACCCAAACTCATCTACAGATTCAATGCAATCCATTAAACAAACAGGAAACTACAAATGCTGGAGGGGATGTGGAGAAATTGGAACTCTCATTCATTGTTGGTGGGACTGTATAATGGTTCAGCCACTCTGGAAGTCAGTCTGGCAGTTCGTTAGAAAACTAGATATAGAGTTACCATTCGATCCAGCGATTGCACTTCTCGGTATATACCCGGAAGATCTGAAAGCAGTGACACGAACAGATATCTGCACGCCAATGTTCATAGCAGCATTATTCACAATTGCCAAGAGATGGAAACAACCCAAATGTCCTTCAACAGATGAGTGGATAAATAAAATGTGGTATATACACACGATGGAATACTACACGGCAGTAAGAAGGAACGATCTCGTGAAACATATGACAACATGGATGAACCTTGAAGACATAATGCTGAGCGAAATAAGCCAGGCACAAAAAGAGAAATATTATATGCTACCACTAATGTGAACTTTGAAAAATGTAAAACAAATGGCTTATAATGTAGAATGTAGGGGAACTAGCAATAGAGAGCAATTAAGGAAGGGGGAACAATAATCCAAGAAGAACAGATAAGCTATTTAACGTTCTGGGGATGCCCAGGAATGACTATGGTCTGTTAATTTCTGATGGATATAGTAGGAGCAAGTTCACAGAAATGTTGCTATATTAGGTAACTTTCTTGGGGTAAAGTAGGAACATGTTGGAAGTTAAGCAGTTATCTTAGGTTAGTTGTCTTTTTCTTACTCCCTTGTTATGGTCTCTTTGAAATGTTCTTTTATTGTATGTTTGTTTTCTTTTTAACTTTTTTTCATACAGTTGATTTAAAAAAGAAGGGAAAGTTAAAAAAAAAAAAAAAAAGAAAAACAAGGAAAAAAAAAGATGTAGTGCCCCCTTGAGGAGCCTGTGGAGAATGCAGGGGTATTCGCCTACCCCACCTCCATGGTTGCTAACATGACCACAGACATAGGGGACTGGTGGTTTGATGGGTTGAGCCCTCTACCACAGGTTTTACCCTTGGGAAGACGGTTGCTGCAAAGGAGAGGCTAGGCCTCCCTATGGTTGTGCCTAAGAGCCTCCTCCCGAATGCCTCTTTGTTGCTCAGATGTGGCCCTCTCTCTCTGGCTAAGCCAACTTGAAAGGTGAAATCACTGCCCTCCCCCCGACGTGGGATCAGACACCCAGGGGAGTGAATCTCACTGGTAACGTGGAATATGACTCCCGGGGAGGAATGTAGACCTGGCATCGTGGGACGGAGAACATCTTCTTGACCAAAAGGGGGATGTGAAAGGAAATGAAATAAGCTTCAGTGGCAGAGAGAATCCAAAAGGAGCCGAGAGGTCACTCTGGTGGGCACTCTTACGCACACTTTAGACAACCCTTTTTAGGTTCTAAAGAATTGGGGTAGCTGGTGGTGGATACCTGAAACTATCAAACTACAACCCAGAACCCATGAATCTCGAAGACAGTTGTATAAAAATGTAGCTTATGAGGGGTGACAAGGGGATTGGGAAAGCCATAAGGACCACACTCCACTTTGTCTAGTTTATGGATGGATGAGTAGAAAAATAGGGGAAGGAAACAAACAGACAAAGGTACCCAGTGTTCTTTTTTACTTCAATTGCTCTTTTTCACTCTAATTATTATTCTTGTTATTCTTGTGTGTGTGCTAATGAAGGTGTCAGGGATTGATTTGGGTGATGAATGTACAACTATGTAATGGTACTGTGAAGAATCGAAAGTACGATTTGTTTTGTATGACTGCGTGGTATATGAATATATCTCAATAAAATGAAGATTAAAAAAAAAAAAAAAAAAAAGACATAATGCTGAGCAAAATAAGCCAGGCACAAAAAGAAAGATATTGTATGTTACCACTAATGTGAATTCTGTGAAAAATGTACAATGTTTTATACTGTAGAATGTAGGGGACCTAGAGATACCAATTAGTGGAGGGGGAATGATAATCTAATAAGAACAGATAAACTATGGAGGGTAATCCCAATGTTATGGGAATGCTCAGGAATGATTATGGTTTGTAAACCTTCTTGGATATAGTAAGATCATGTTGGAAGCAATAGAGTTATTTTAGGTTTTTTTTTTTTCTCTCTTATTCCTTTGTTTTCTTAGGGGTTGTTAATTTTCTTGGGGTATGGTAGGAACATGTTGGAAGCAATGTACTTATTTTAGATTATTTGTTTTTCTTACTCCTCTGTTTGGACATGGTTTATTAATTTTCTTGGGGTATGGTAGGAACATATTGGAAGCAAAGTAGTTATTTTAGGTTATTTGTTTTCCTTAATCCATTGCTTTGTTTGAAATGTTGTGGGGTTTTTTTGGTTGTTGTTTGCCTGTTTGTTTTTAATTTTTTGATAAACAAAGTTAAAAAATTGAAAAAAAATCAGTAGAAAAATGGGAGTAAAAACTAAATGACAAATAGGGTGGGATGGGGGGATGGTTTGGGTATTCTCTTTTCACTTTTATTTTTTATTCTTATTTTGATTCTTTCTGATGTAAGGAAAATGTTCAGAAATAGATTGTGGTGATGAACGCATAACTATATGATCATACTGTGAACAGTTGATTGTATACCATGGATGACTGTATGGTTTGTGAATATATTTCAATAAAACTGAATTAAAAAAAAAAAAAACTAAATGACAAATAGGGTGAGATGGGGGATGGTTTGGGTATTCTCTTTTCACTTTTATTTTTTATTCTTATTCTGATTCTTTCTGATGTAAGGAAAATGTTCAGAAATAGATTGTGGTGATGAACGCATATCTATATGATCATACTGTGAACAGTTGATTGTATACCATGGATGACTGTATGGTTTGTGAATATATTTCAATAAAACTGAATTTAAAAAAAAAAATGTAGCTTATGAGGGGTGACAATGGGATTGGGAAAGCCATAAGGACCACACTCCACTTTGTCTAGTTTATGGATGGATGAGTAGAAAAATAGGGGAAGGAAACAAACAGACAAAGGTACCCAGTGTTCTTTTTTACTTCAATTGCTCTTTTTCACTCTAATTATTATTCTTGTTATTTTTGTTTGTGTGCTAATGAAGGTGTCAGGGATTGATTTGGGTGATGAATGTACCACTATGTAATGGTACTGTAAACAATTGAAAGTACGATTTGTTTTGTATGACTGCGTGGTATGTGAATATATCTCAATAAAATGAAGATTAAAAAAAAAAATGTAGCTTATGAGGGGTGACAATGGGATTGGGAAAGCCATAAGGACCACACTCCACTTTGTCTAGTTTATGGATGGATGAGTAGAAAAATAGGGGAAGGAAACAAACAGACAAAGGTACCCAGTGTTCTTTTTTACTTCAATTGCTCTTTTTCACTCTAATTATTATTCTTGTTATTTTTGTGTGTGTGCTAATGAAGGTGTCAGGGATTGATTTTGGTGATGAATGTACAACTATGTAATGGTACTGTGAACAATCGAAAGTACGATTTGTTTTGTATGACTGCGTGGTATATGA
Organism: Choloepus didactylus; assembly: GCF_015220235.1. NCBI lineage: Eukaryota > Metazoa > Chordata > Mammalia > Pilosa > Megalonychidae > Choloepus > Choloepus didactylus. The sequence goes on along the minus strand of NW_023637665.1, from coordinate 669 downwards.
ATATATTTCAATAAAATGAAGATAAAAAAAAACAAATTAACAACTGTACATCATCCAAATTTTAAAAATTTAAACTGTCAGTGTGACACTAAAAAATAACATAATGTTTCATTTTAGAACAAAATACCATCAGTGGCTCATCACAATTAGATATACAAACATAAAGGTAATGCTAAAATTATGCAAACTCTGAATCCCAAAGTGATTCAGTTGACTGAAAGGAGCACCAATTGTCACCAATGTGGGACTGCCATATATTCTATTAAAGGAAAATAAACTACCCCACTGGGTGATGAAAATAAGCAAATAAATTCACTGGGGAGAAAAAAGGAGCTCAAGATGCTTGGAATTTTAAAGTAAATGGTTTATTTCGTTCTGTTGTTACATGTGTTCTGTTTGCTTTCTTCCTCTAAGAAAATAAGCGGTTGTGTGAGTTATCCAAGAATACTTCCCAGTTGTCTTGGTTTTTCAGTAATGAAAACTTTGTAGTGAAAAAATGATGGTTGATACTCTGTAACTTGAGGCTTTTAATGTACTATTAAGAAAATGATTTTAACAGCTAAATTATGCTTTGATTTTTTTTCTTTTATAAAAATCTTAAGTCAAGAATAAAAAAAAAAGAAAGAAAATCAATCAATGTAATTTACCATATCAACAGATGAGAGAATT
>NW_023637664.1:0-16863 GCF_015220235.1 Choloepus didactylus | reverse complement strand
ACTTTATTTATTATTTATTTTTTTTAGTTTTACGTAGTATTTACTCTTTTTTTTAATCTTCATTTTATTGAGATATATTCACATACCATGCAGTCATACAAAACAAATCGTACATTCGATTGTTCACAGTACCATTACATAGTTGTACATTCATCACCTAAATCAATCCCTGACACCTTCATTAGCACACACACAAAAATAATAATAATAATAATTAAAGTGAAAAAGAGCAATTGAAGTAAAAAAGAACACTGGGTACCTTTGTCTGTTTGTTTGTTTGTTTCCTTCCCCTATTTTTCTACTCATCCATCCATAAACTAGACAAAGTGGAGTGTGGTCCTTATGGCTTTCCCAATCCCATTGTCACCCCTCATAAGCTACATCTTTATACAATTGTCTTCGAGATTCATGGGTTCTGGGTTGTAGTTTGATAGTTTCAGGTATCCACCACCAGCTACCCCAATTCTTTAGAACCTAAAAAGGGTTGTCTAAAGTGTGCGTAAGAGTGCCCACCAGAGTGACCTCTCGGCTCCTTTTGGAATCTCTCTGCTACTGAAGCTTATTTCATTTCCTTTCACATCCCCCTTTTGGTCAAGAAGATGTTCTCCATCCCACGATGCCAGGTCTACATTCCTCCCCGGGAGTCATATTCCACGTTGCCAGGGAGATTCACTCCCCTGGGTGTCTGATCCCACGTAGTGGGGAGGGCAGTGATTTCACCTTTCAAGTTGGCTTAGGTAGAGAGAGAGGGCCACATCTGAGCAACAAAGAGGCATTCGGGAGGAGGCTCTTAGGCACAATTATAGGGAGGCCTAGCCTCTCCTTTGCAGCAACCGTCTTCCCAAGGGTAAAACCTACGGGAGAGGGCTCAACCCATCAAACCACCAGTTCCCTATGTCTGTAGTCATGTTAGCAACCATTGAGGTGGGGTAGGCGAATACCCCTGCATTCTCCACAGGCTCCTCAAGGGGGCACTACATATTTTTTTCCTTTTTTTTTTTTTTTTTTTTACCCTTTTTTCTTTTTAAATCAACTGTATGGAAAAAAAAAATTTCAAAAAAACAAAAAACAAAAAAGAAAAACATACAATAAAAGAACATTTCAAAGAGACCATAACAAGGGAGTAAGAAAAAGACAACTAACCTAAGATAACTGCTTTACTTCCAACCTGTTCCTACTTTACCCCAAGAAAGTTACATAATATAGCAACATTTCTGTGAACTTGTTTCTACTATATCCATCAGAATTTAACAGACCATAGTCATTCGTGGGCATCCCCAGAACGTTAAATAGCATATCTGTTCTTCTTGGATTACTGTTCCCCCTTCCTTAATTGCTCTCTATTGCTAGTTCCCCTACATTCTACATTATAAACCATTCATTTTACATTTTTCAAAGTTCACATTAGTGGTAGCATATAATATTTCTCTTTTTGTGCCTGGCTTATTTCGCTCAGCATTATGTCTTCAAGGTTCATCCATGTTGTCATATGTTTCACGAGGTCGTTCCTTCTTACTGCCGTGTAGTACTCCATCGTGTGTATATACCACATTTTCTTTATCCACTCATCTGTTGAAGGACATTTGGGTTGTTTCCATCTCTTGGCAATTGTGAATAATGCTGCTATGAACATTGGCGTGCAGATATCTGTTCGTGTCACTGCTTTCCGATCTTCTGGGTATATACCGAGAAGTGCAATCGCTGGATCGAATGGTAACTCTATTTCTAGTTTTCTAAGGAACTGCCAGACTGACTTCCAGAGTGGCTGAACCATTATACAGTCCCACCAACAATGAATAAGAGTTCCAATTTCTCCACATCCCCTCCAGCATTTGTAGTTTCCTGTTTGTTTAATGGCAGCCATTCTAATTGGTGTGAGATGGTATCTCATTGTGGTCTTAATTTGCATCTCTCTAATAGCTAGTAAAGCTGAACATTTTTTCATGTGTTTCTTGGCCATTTGTATTTCCTCTTCAGAGAACTGTCTTTTCATATCTTTTGCCCATTTTATAATTGGGCTGTCTGTACTATTGTCATTGAGTTGTAGGATTTCTTTATATATGCAAGATATCAGTCTTTTGTCAGATACATGGTTTCCAAAAATTTTTTCCCATTGAGTTGGCTGCCTCTTTACCTTTTTGAGAAATTCCTTTGAGGTGCAGAAACTTCTAAGCTTGAGGAGTTCCCATTTATCTATTTTTTCTTTTGTTGCTTGTGCTTTGGGTGTAAAGTCTAGGAAGTGGCCGCCTAATACAAGGTCTTGAAGATGTTTTCCTACATTATCTTCTAGGAGTTTTATGGTACTTACTTTTATATTGAGATCTTTCGTCCATTTTGAGTTAATTTTTGTGTAGGGTGTGAGGTAGGGGTCCTCTTTCATTCTTTTGGATATGGATATCCAACTCTCCAAGCCCCATTTGTTGAAAAGACCATTATGGCTCAGTTCAGTGACTTTGGGGGCATTATCAAAGATCAGTCAGCCATAGATCTGAGGGTCTATCTCTGAATTCTAAATTCGATTCCATTGATCTGTATGTCTATCTTTGTGCCAGTACCATGCTGTTTTGACCACTGTGGCTTTATAATAAGCTTCAAAGTCAGGGAGTGTAAGTCCTCCCACTTCGTTTTTCTTTTTTAGAGTGTCTTTAGCAATTCGAGGCATCTTCCCTTTCCAAATAAATTTGATAACTAGCTTTTCCAAGTCTGCAAAGTAGGTTGTTGGAATTTTGATTGGGATTGCATTGAATCTGTAGATGAGTTTGGGTAGAATTGACATCTTAATGACATTTAGTCTTCCTATCCATGAACATGGAATATTTTTCCATCTTTTAAGGTCCCCTTCTATTTCTTTTAGTAGAGTTATGTAGTTTTCTTTGTATAGGTCTTTTACATCTTTGGTTAAGTTGATTCCTAGGTACTTGATTTTTTTAGTTGCTATTGAAAATGGTATCTTTTTCTTGAGTGTCTCTTCAGTTTGTTCATTTCTAGCATATAGAAACATTACTGACTTATGTGCATTAATCTTGTATCCCGCTACTTTGCTAAATTTGTTTATTAGCTCTAGTAGCTGTATCATCGATTTCTCAGGGTTTTCCAGATATAAGATCATATCATCTGCAAACAATGACAGTTTTACTTCTTCTTTTCCAATTTGGATGCCTTTTATTTCTTTGTCTTGCCGGATTGCCCTGGCTAGCACTTCCAGCACAATGTTGAATAACAGTGGTGACAGCGGGCATCCTTGTCTTGTTCCTGATCTTAGAGGGAAGGCTTTCAGTCTCTCACCATTGAGTACTATGCTGGCTGTGGGTTTTTCATATATGCTCTTTATCATGTTGAGGAAGTTTCCTTCAATTCCTACCTTTTGAAGTGTTTTTATCAAAAAGGGATGTTGGATTTTGTCAAATGCTTTTTCAGCATCTATTGAGATGATCATTTGATTTTTCCCTTTTGACTTGTTAATGTGTTGTAATACATTGATTGATTTTCTTATGTTGAACCATCCTTGCATGCCTGGAATGAACCCCACTTGGTCATGGTGTATGATTTTTTTAATGTGTCTTTGGATTCGATTTGCAAGTATTTTGTTGAGGATTTTTGCATCTATATTCATTAGGGAGATTGGCCGGTAGTTTTCCTTTTTTGTAGCATCTTTGCCTGGTTTTGGTATTAGATTGATGTTAGCTTCATAAAATGAGTTAGGTAGTGTTCCATTTTCTTCAATGTTTTGAAAGAGTTTGAGTAAGATTGGTGTCAGTTCTTTCTGGAAAGTTTGGTAGAATTCCCCTGTGAAGCCATCTGGCCCTGGGCATTTATTTGTGGAAAGATTTTTGATGACTGATTGGATCTCTTTGCTTGTGATGGGTTGGTTGAGGTCTTCTATTTCTTCTCTGGTCAGTCTAGGTTGTTCATATGTTTCCAGGAAATTGTCCATTTCCTCTGCATTATCCAGTTTGTTGCCATACAGTTGTTCATAGTATCGTCTTATAATTTTTTTAATTTCTTCAGGATCTGCAGTTATGTCACCTTTTTCATTCATTATTTTGTTTATATGGGTCTTCTCTCTTTTTGATTTTGTCAGTCTAGCTAGGGGCTTGTCAATCTTGTTGATCTTCTCAAAGAACCAACTTTTGGTGATATTTATCCTCTCTATTGTTTTTTTGTTCTCTATGTCATTTATTTCTGCTTTAATCCTTGTTATTTCTTTTCTTCTACTTGGTTTAGGATTGGTTTTCTGTTCATTTTCTAGCTTCTTCAGTTGATCCATTAGTTCTTTGATTTTGGCTCTTTCTTCCTTTTTAATATATGCATTTAGTGCTATAAATTTCCCCCTCAGCACTGCTTTTGCTGCATCCCATAGGTTTTGGTATGTTGTGTTCTCATTTTCATTCGTCTCTATATATTTAGCAATTTATCTTGCTATTTCTTCTTTAACCCACTGATTGTTTAGGAGTGTGTTGTTTAACCTCCAGGTATTTGTGAATTTTCTAAGTCTCTGATGGTTATTGACTTCTTTTTTTTTTTTTTTTTTTTTTTTAAATCATCATTTTATTGAGATATATTCACATACCACGCAGTCATACAAAACAAATTGTACTTTCGATTGTTTACAGTACCATTACATAGTTGTACATTCATCACCTAAATCAATCCCTGACACCTTCATTAGCACACACACACAAATAACAAGAATAATAATTAGAGTGAAAAAGAGCAATTGAAGTAAAAAAGAACACTGGGTACCTTTGTCTGTTTGTTTCCTTCCCCTACTTTTCTACACATCCATCCATAAACTAGACAAAGTGGTGTTTGGTCCTTATGGCTTTCCCAATCCCATTGTCACCCCTCATAAGCTACATTTTTATACAACTGTCTTCGAGATTCATGGGTTCTGGGTTGTAGTTTGATAGTTTCAGGTATCCACCACCAGCTACCCCAATTCTTTAGAACCTAAAAAGGGTTGTCTAAAGTGTGCATAAGAGTGCCCACCAGAGTGACCTCTCGGCTCCTTTTGGAATCTCTCTGCCACTGAAGCTTATTTCATTTCCTTTCACATCCCCCTTTTGGTCAAGAAGATGTTCTCCGTCCCACGGTGCCAGGTCTACATTCCTCCCTGGGAGTCATATTCCACGTTGCCAGGGAGATTCACTTCCCTGGGTGTCTGATCCCACGTAGGGGGGAGGGCAGTGATTTCACCTTTCAAGTTGGCTTAGCCAGAGAGACAGGGCCACATCTGAGCAACAAAGAGGCATTCAGGAGGAGACTCTTAGGCACAAATACAGGGAGGCCTAGCCTCTCCTTTGCAGCAACCGTCTTCCCAAGGGTAAAACTTATGGTAGAGGGCTCAACCCATCAAACCACCAGTCCCCTATGTCTGTGGTCATGTTAGCAACCATGGAGGTGGGGTAGGCGAATACCCCTGCATTCTCCACAGGCTCCTCAAGGGGGCACTACATCTTTTTTTTTTTTTTTTCCCTTTGTTTGTCTTTTTTCTTTTTTTTTTTCTTTTTTTTTTTTTTTAACTTTCCCTTCTTTTTTCAAATCACCTGTATGAAAAAAAAAGTTAAAAAGAAAACAAACATACAATAAAAGAGCATTTCAAAGAGACCAAAGCAAGGGAGTAAGAAAAAGACAACTAACCTAAGATAACTGCTTAACTTCCAACATGTTCCTACTTTAGCCCAAGAAAGTTACATAATATAGCAACATTTCAGTGAACTTGTTCCTACTACAATGATGGTTATTGACTTCTAATTGTATTCCATTGTGGTCAGAGAATGTGCTTTGAATAATTTCAATCTTTTTAAATTTATTGAGGCTTGTTTTATGTCCCAGCATATGATCTATTCTGGAGAAAGTTCCGTGAGCACTAGAAAAGTATGCGTATCCTGGTGATTTGGAATGTAATGTTCTGTATATGTCTGTTAAATCTAATTCAATTATCAGATTGTTTAGGTTTTCAATTTCCTTATTGGTCCTCTGTCTGGTTGATCTATCTATAGGAGAGAGTGATGTGTTGAAGTCTCCCACAATTATTGTGGAAACATCAATTGCTTCCTTTAGTTTTGCCAGTGTTTCTCTCATGTATTTTGTGGCACCTTGATTGGGTGCGTAGACATTTACGATTGTTATTTCTTCTTGTTGAATTACCCCTTTTATTAGTATGTAGTGGCCTTCTTTGTCTCTCAAAACATCCCTGCATTTAAAGTCTATTTTATCTGAGATTAATATTGCTACACCTGCTTTCTTTTGGCTGTAGCTTGCATGAAATAATTTTTTCCATCCTTTTACTTTCAATTTCTTTGTGTCCCTGTGTCTAAGATGAGTCTCTTGTATGCAACATATTGATGGTTCATTTTTTTTGATCCATTCTGCGAATCTATATCTTTTAATTGGGGAGTTTAATCCATTTACATTCAACGTTATAACCGTGAAGGCATTTCTTGAATCAGCCATCTTATCCTTTGGTTTATGTTTGTCATATGTATTTTTCCCCTCTCTCTATTAATATCCTTTATTGTACCCATACCGAATCTCTTTAGGACTGAACCTTTCTCCAAGTCTCTCTGTCCTTTCTTTGTTTCTCTGTTTGTAGGGCTCCCTTCAGTATCTTCAGTAGGGCAGGTCTCTTGTTAGCAAATTCTCTCAGCATTTGTTTGTCTGTGAAAATTTTAAGCTCTCCCTCAAATTTGAAGGAGAGCTTTGCTGGATAAAGTATTCTTGGCTGGAAATTTTTCTCACTCAGAATTTTAAATATATCGTGCCACTGCCTTCTTGCCTCCATGGTGGCTGCTGAGTAGTCACTAGTTAGTCTTATGCTGTTTCCTTTGTATGTGGTGAATTGCTTTACTCTTGCTGCTTTCAGAACTTGCTCCTTCTCTTCCGTGTTTGACAGTGTGATCAGAATATGTCTCGGAGTGGGTTTATTTGGATTTTTTCTATTTGGAGTTCGCTGAGCATTTATGATTTGTGTATTTATGTTGTTTAGAAGATTTGGGAAGTTTTCCCCAACAATTTCTTTGAATACTCTTCCTAGACCTTTACCCTTTTCTTCCCCTTCTGGGACACCAATGAGTCTTATATTTGGACGTTTCATATTATCTATCATATCCCTGAGGTCCGTTTCAATTTTTTCAATTTTTTCCCCATTCTTTCTTTTATGCTTTCATTTTCCATTCTGTCATCTTCGAGGTCACTGATTCGTTGTTCAACTTCCTCTAGTCTTGTACTATGAGTGTCCAGAATCTTTTTAATTTGGTCAACAGTTTCTTTAATTTCCATAAGATCATCCATTTTTTTATTTAGTCTTGCAATGTCTTCTTTATGCTCTTCTAGGGTCTTCTTGATATCCTTTGTATCCCGTACTATGGTCTCATTGTTCATCTTTAGTTCTTTGAGTAGCTGCTCTAGGTGCTGTGTCTCTTCTGATCTTTTGATTTGGGTGCTTGGGCTTGGGTTATCCGTATCATCTGGTTTTTTCATATGCTTTATAATTTTCTGTTGTTTTTGGCCTCTTGGCATTTGCTGAACTTGATAGGGTTCTTTTAGGATTTGTAGACCAATTGAAGTCCTTATCTCTAATTTATCAGATCTACAGCTTCGTGGAGTACACTTTCTCTAACTAACCAGCAGGTGGCGTCCACGAGCCACCTGTTCTCCACAAGCCAGTTCTCCCCTGCTTTGCCTCTGTGGTGAGTGGGGGAGTGAGTCTTGTGGGGTCCAATTGGTGTACCAAGCTTGCGTGTGTAGTTGGTGTTGCCCACCCTGTATATGGGGCGTGTTACTGGGCGGTCAGGGAGGAGGGGTGGCTCTAACAATCAAATCTCCCTGGTGATCCTAGAGTTTTAAAGCTGCTGCAATAGTCTAATCCTTCAGTTCAGTCCTGCCACAGTTTGTCTCTGCCACTGACCCACAAGTCCTTGGTATTGGCGTATGGCTCCTGAGACTTGCAAGTGGGCCCCTCTTCCAGGCCGTGCACCCCGGGTCCTCTGTTGAGGGATGACTGTGCTATGTCACAGGTGAGTGCCATCCCCCCAGGGCAGTTCTGGGCTGCTGGGCTGTGTAGGGAGGCTCCCAGTCTGCTGAAATGATGGCTGAATGGGGCTTTGTTAATTCACACTGCTCCACCTTCCCAACTCTGGGACAATCAGCTGAGGTTACAGGGAAGGCTAATGTCCACGCCCAGTTTTGTGGTGTGTGCCTGTTATTTGAAGCACTTCTGTCACACTGGGTTGTGTGGGGCAGCTCTGGGCTATGGGGCTGGCGATGGGCAGGAGTGTTTCCTGTCCACCAGGATGATGGCTGTGAGCGGACACCCCCCTTTTCTTGGGAAGTTGTGGTGTTTAGTGAAATTTCTCAGCCACTGGATTATTGCCTTTTGTCTCAGAGCTCTCTTAGTTCTGCTCTTGTCTTGACGTGCCCAAATTGCAAGTCTTTGAAGCTTTCTGTATTGGGCTTCTTAGAGTAATTGTTTTAGAAAAAGAAAAAAGGAAAAAAAAAAAGGGGGGCCCTCCTCACAGATCTAATGGGTTATTGAAATGCTAAGAGACAAAGTAATTAGGGCCATTAAGGAAAGGTCCACAGGGCAGAGAGATCAGCTTTTATTCAGGATTTGCATATGAGCCTGAGGGCCTGAGCTCTGCCCTTCCCCTTTCTATGTTCACCAGAACTCCAAAAATCCTCTGCTTTTATTTTGGAGTTTTTCGTGCTGTTTTTTTCTATGCCTGTCTCCTCTCTGCTGGGCTGGCTGCTCTCAGATTCTCTGGTGTCTGGTCTCAGTCTATCTATGGTTGGAGTTTGGATCAGTAGAATGAGTTTCCGATAAGGGCTGCCACTGCAGTTCTCCCTTCTCCTTCCCGGAGCTGACAGCCCTTCCTCCCACGGGACTGAGCCTGGCAGGGAGGGGCGCGGGTCCCCTGGCCGCAAAAACTTACAGATTTCGCTGATCTCAGCAGTTCCACATTTTCATGAGTGTTGTATGAAGTATGCCCAAAGTCAGATTGCTCTGTGGTGTCCAGTCCACGCAGTTCCTGGCTTTCTACCTACTTTCCTGGAGGAGTAACTAAAACATACAGCTCACCAGTCCGCCATCTTGCCCCGCCCCTGATTTACTTTAACATAGTCAAAAGTACTATTTAGGATGGATCCACACCCACAGTATCATGGATTAAGATTAAGACCGGAGGCGGGGCAAGATGGCAGACTGGTGAGCTGTATGTTTTAGTTACTCCTCCAGGAAAGTAGGTAGAAAGCCAGGAACTGCGTGGACTGGACACCACAGAGCAATCTGTCTTTGGGCATACTTCATACAACACTCATGAAAATGTCGAACTGCTGAGATCGGCGAAATCTGTAAGTTTTTGCGGCCAGGGGACCCGCGCCCCTCCCTGCCAGGCTCAGTCCCGTGGGAGGAGGGGCTGTCAGCTCCGGGAAGGAGAAGGGAGAACTGCAGTGGCTGCTCTTATCGGAAACTCATTCTACTGATCCAGACTCCAACCATAGATAGACAGAGACCAGACACCAGAGAATCTGTGAGCAGCCAGCCCAGCAGAGAGGAGACAGGCATAGAAAAAAAAAAACAACACGAAAAACTCCAAAATAAAAGCAGAGGATTTTTAGAGTTCTGGTGAACACAGAAAGGGGAAGGGCGGAGCTCAGGCCCTAAGTCGCATATGCAAGTCCCGAAGAAAAGCCGATCTCTCTGCCCTGTGGACCTTTCCTTAATGGCCCTGCTTGCTTTGTCTCTTAGCATTTCAATAACCCATTAGATCTCTGAGGAGGGCCCTTTTTTTTTTTTTTTTTTTTACTCCTTTTTTCTTTTTCTAAAACAATTACTCTAAGAAGCCCAATACAGAAAGCTTCAAAGACTTGCAATTTGGACAGGTCAAGTCAAGAGCAGAACTAGGAGAGCTCTGAGACAAAACACAATAATCCAGTGGCTGAGAAAATTCACTAAACACCACAACTTCCCAAGAAAGGGGGGGTGTCCGCTCGCAGCCATCATCCTGGTGGACGGGAAGCACTCCTGCCCATCGCTAGCCCCGTGGCCCGGAGCTGCCCCAGGCGGCCCAGTGTGACGGAGGTGCTTCGAATGACAGGCACACACCACAAAACTGGGCGTGGACATTAGCCTTCCCTGCAACCTCAGCTGATTGTCCCAGAGTTGGGAAGGTAGAGCAGTGTGAATTAACAAAGCCCCATTCAGCCATCATTTGAGCAGACTGGGAGCCTCCCTACACAGCCCAGCAGCCCAGAACTGCCCTGGGGGGACGGCACTCAACTGTGACATAGCACAGTCATCCCTCAACAGAGGACCCGGGGTGCACGGCCTGGAAGAGGGGCCCACTTGCAAGTCTCAGGAGCCATACGCCAATACCAAGGACTTGTGGGACAGTGGCAGAGACAAACTGTGGCAGGACTGAACTGAAGGACTAGACTATTGCAGCAGCTTTAAAACTCTAGGATCACCAGGGAGATTTGATTGTTAGAGCCACCCCCCCTCTCTGACTGCCAAGAAACACGCCCCATATACAGGGCAGGCAACACCAACTACACACGCAAGCTTGGTACACCAATTGGACCCCACAAGACTCACTCCCCCACTCACCACAAAGGCAAAGCAGGGGAGAACTGGCTTGTGGAGAACAGGTGGCTCGTGGACGCCACCTGCTGGTTAGTTAGAGAAAGTGTACTCCACGAAGCTGTAGATCTGATAAATTAGAGATAAGGACTTCAGTTGGTCTACAAATCCTAAAAGAACCCTATCAAGTTCAGCAAATACCACGAGGCCAAAAACAACAGAAAATTATAAAGCATATGAAAAAACCAGATGATATGGATAACCCAAGCCCAAGCACCCAAATCAAAAGATCAGAAGAGACACAGCACCTAGAGCAGCTACTCAAAGAACTAAAGATGAACAATGAGACCATAGTATGGGAGACAAAGGAAATCAAGAAGACCCTAGAAGAGCATAAAGAAGACATTGCAAGACTAAATAAAGAAATGGATGATCTTATGGAAATTAAAGAAACTGTTGACCAAATTAAAAAGATTCTGGACACTCATAGTACAAGACTAGAGGAAGTTGAACAACAAATCAATGACCTCGAAGATGACAGAATGGAAAATGAAAGCATAAAAGAAAGAATGGGGAAAAAAATTGAAAAAATCGAAATGGACCTCAGGGATATGATAGATAATATGAAACGTCCAAATATAAGACTCATTGGTGTCCCAGAAGGGGAAGAAAAGGGTAAAGGTCTAGGAAGAGTATTCAAAGAAATTGTTGGGGAAAACTTCCCAAATCTTCTAAACAACATAAATACACAAATCATAAATGCTCAGCGAACCCCAAATAGAATAAATCCAAATAAACCCACTCTGAGACATATACTGATCACACTGTCAAACACAGAAGAGAAGGAGCAAGTTCTGAAAGCAGCAAGAGAAAAGCAATTCACCACATACAAAGGAAACAGCATAAGACTAAGTAGTGACTACTCAGCAGCCACCATGGAGGCAAGAAGGCAGTGGCACGATATATTTAAAATTCTGAGTGAGAAAAATTTCCAGCCAAGAATACTTTATCCAGCAAAGCTCTCCTTCAAATTTGAGGGAGAGCTTAAATTTTTCACAGACAAACAAATGCTGAGAGAATTTGCTAACAAGAGACCTGCCCTACTGGAGATACTCAAGGGAGCCCTACAGACAGAGAAACAAAGAAAGGACAGACAGACTTGGAGAAAGGTTGAGTACTAAAGAGATTCGGTATGGGTACAATAAAGGATATTAATAGATAGAGGGGAAAAATATGACAAACATAAACCAAAGGATAAGATGGCTGATTCAAGAAATGCCTTCACGGTTATAACGTTGAATGTAAATGGATTAAACTCCCCAATTAAAAGATATAGATTCGCATAATGGATCAAAAAAAATGAACCATCAATATGTTGCATACAAGAGACTCATCTTAGACACAGGGACACAAAGAAACTGAAAGTGAAAGGATGGAAAAAAATATTTCATGCAAGCTACAGCCAAAAGAAAGCAGGTGTAGCAATATTAATCTCAGATAAAATAGACTTCAAATGCAGGGATGTTTCGAGAGACAAAGAAGGCCACTACATACTAATAAAAGGGGCAATTCAGCAAGAAGAAATAACAATCGTAAATGTCTATGCACCCAATCAAGGTGCCACAAAATACATGAGAGAAACACTGGCAAAACTAAAGGAAGCAATTGATGTTTCCACAATAATTGTGGGAGACTTCAACACATCACTCTCTCCTATAGATAGATCAACCAGACAGAGGACCAATAAGGAAATTGAAAACCTAAACAATCTGATAAATGAATTAGATTTAACAGACATATACAGGACATTACATCCCAAATCACCAGGATACACATACTTTTCTAGTGCTCATGGAACTTTCTCCAGAATAGATCATATGCTGGGACATAAAACAAGCCTCAATAAATTTAAAAAGATTGAAATTATTCAAAGCACATTCTCTGACCACAATGGAATACAATTAGAAGTCAATAACCATCAGAGACTTAGAAAATTCACAAATACCTGGAGGTTAAACAACACACTCCTAAACAATCAGTGGGTTAAAGAAGAAATAGCAAGAGAAATTGCTAAATATATAGAGACGAATGAAAATGAGAACACAACATACCAAAACCTATGGGATGCAGCAAAAGCAGTGCTAAAGGGGAAATTTATAGCACTAAACGCATATATTAAAAAGGAAGAAAGAGCCAAAATCAAGGAACTAATGGATCAACTGAAGAAGCTAGAAAATGAACAGCAAACCAATCCTAAACCAAGTACAAGAAAAGAAATAACAAGGATTAAAGCAGAAATAAATGACATAGAGAACAAAAAAACAATAGAGAGGATAAATATCACCAAAAGTTGGTTCTTTGAGAAGATCAACAAGATTGACAAACCCCTAGCTAGACTGACAAAATCAAAAAGAGAGAAGACCCATATAAACAAAATAATGAATGAAAAAGGTGACATAACTGCAGATCCTGAAGAAATTAAAAAAATTATAAGAGGATACTATGAACAACTGTATGGCAACAAACTGAATAATGTAGAGGAAATGGACAATTTCCTGGAAACATATGAACAACCTAGACTGACCAGAGAAGAAATAGAAGACCTCAACTAACCCATCACAATCAAAGAGATCCAATCAGTCATCAAAAATCTTTCCACAAATAAATGCCCAGGGCCAGATGGCTTCACAGGGGAATTCTACCAAACTTTCCAGAAAGAACTGACACCAATCTTACTCAAACTCTTTCAAAACATTGAAGAAAATGGAACACTACCTAACTCATTTTATGAAGCTAACATCAATCTAATACCAAAACCAGGCAAAGATGCTACAAAAAAGGAAAACTACCGGCCAATCTCCCTAATGAATATAGATGCAAAAATCCTCAACAAAATACTTGCAAATCGAATCCAAAGACACATTAAAAAAATCATACACCATGACCAAGTGGGGTTCATTCCAGGCATGCAAGGATGGTTCAACATAAGAAAATCAATCAATGTATTACAACACATTAACAAGTCAAAAGGGAAAAATCAATTGATCATCTCAATAGATGCTGAAAAAGCATTTGACAAAATCCAACATCCGTTTTTGATAAAAACACTTCAAAAGGTAGGAATTGAAGGAAACTTCCTCAACATGATAAAGAGCATATATGAAGAACCCACAGCCAGCATAGTATTCAATGGTGAGAGACTGAAAGCCTTCCCTCTAAGATCAGGAACAAGACAAGGATGCCCGCTGTCACCACTGTTATTCAACATTGTGCTGAAAGTGCTAGCCAGGGCAATCCGGCAAGACAAAGAAATAAAAGGCATCCAAATTGGAAAAGAAGAAGTAAAACTGTCATTGTTTGCAGATGATATGATCTTATATCTGGAAAACCCTGAGAAATCGACGATACAGCTACTAGAGCTAATAAACAAATTTAGCAAAGTAGCGGGATACAAGGTTAATGCACATAAGTCAGTAATGTATCTATATGCTAGAAATGAACAAACTGAAGAGACACTCAAGAAAAAGATACCATTTTCAATAGCAACTAAAAAAATCAAGTACCTAGGAATCAACTTAACCAAAGATGTAAAAGACCTATACAAAGAAAACTACATAACTCTACTAAAAGAAATAGAAGGGGACCTTAAAAGATGGAAAAATATTCCATGTTCATGGATAGGAAGACTAAATGTCATTAAGATGTCAATTCTACCCAAACTCATCTACAGATTCAATGCAATCCCAATCAAAATTCCAACAACCTACTTTGCAGACTTGGAAAAGCTAGTTATCAAATTTATTTGGAAAGGGAAGATGCCTCGAATTGCTAAAGACACTCTAAAAAAGAAAAACGAAGTGGGAGGACTTACACTCCCTGACTTTGAAGCTTATTATAAAGCCACAGTTGCCAAAACAGCATGGTACTGGCACAAAGATAGACATATAGATCAATGGAATCGAATTTAGAATTCAGAGATAGACCCTCAGATCTATGGCCGACTGATCTTTGATAAGGCCCCCAAAGTCACTGAACTGAGTCATAATGGTCTATTCAACAAATGGGGCTGGGAGAGTTGGATATCCATATCCAAAAGAATGAAAGAGGACCCCTACCTCACCCCCTACACAAAAATTAACTCAAAATGGACCAAAGATCTCAATATAAAAGAAAGCACCATAAAACTCCTAGAAGATAATGTAGGAAAACATCTTCAAGACCTTGTATTAGGCGGCCACTTCCTAGACTTTACACCCAAAGCACAAGCAACAAAAGAGAAAATAGATAAATGGGAACTCCTCAAGCTTAGAAGTTTTTGCACCTCAAAGTAATTTCTCAAAAAGGTAAAGAGGCAGCCAACTCAATGGGAAAAAATTTTTGGAAACCATGTATCTGACAAAAGACTGATATCTTGCATATATAAAGAAATCCTACAACTCAATGACAATAGTACAGTCGGCCCAATTATAAAATGGGCAAAAGATATGAAAAGACAGTTCTCTGAAGGGGAAATACAAATGGCCAAGAAACACATGAAAAAATGTTCAGCTTCACTAGCTATTAGAGAGATGCAAATTAAGACCACAATGAGATACCATCTAACACCGGTTAGAATGGCTGCCATTAATCAAACAGGAAACTACAAATGCTGGAGGGGATGTGGAGAAATTGGAACTCTTATTCATTGTTGGTGGGACTGTATAATGGTTCAGCCACTCTGGAAGTCAGTCTGGCAGTTCCTTGGAAAACTAGATATAGAGTTACCATTCGATCCAGCGATTGCACCTCTCGGTATATACCCGGAAGATCGGAAAGCAGTGAGATGAACAGATATCTGCACGCCAATGTTCATAGCAGCATTATTCACAATTGCCAAGAGATGGAAACAACCCAAATGTCCTTCAACAGATGAGTGGATAAATAAAATGTGGTATATACACACGATGGAATACTACGCGGCAGTAAGAAGGAACGATCTCGTGAAACATATGACAACATGGATGATCCTTGAAGACATAATGCTGAGCGAAATAAGCCAGGCACAAAAGAGAAAATATTATATGCTACCACTAATGTGAACTTTGAAAAATGTAAAACAAATGGTTTATAATGTAGAATGTAGGGGAACTAGCAATAGAGAGCAATTAAGGAAGGGGGAACAATAATCCAAGAAGAACAGATAAGCTATTTAACGTTCTGGGGATGCCCAGGAATGACTATGGTCTGTTAATTTCTGATGGATATAGTAGGAGCAAGTTCACAGAAATGTTGCTATATTAGGTAACTTTCTTGGGGTAAAGTAGGAACATGTTGGAAGTTAAGCAGTTATCTTAGGTTAGTTGTCTTTTTCTTACTCCCTTGTTATGGTCTCTTTGAAATGTTCTTTTATTGTATGTTTGTTTTCTTTTTAACTTTTTTTTCATACAGTTGATTTAAAAAAGAAGGGAAAGTTAAAAAAAAAAAAGAAAAAGAAAAACAAGGAAAAAAAAAAAGATATAGTGCCCCCTTGAGGAGCCTGTGAAGAATGCAGGGGTATTCGCCTACCCCACCTCCATGGTTGCTAACATGACCACAGACATAGGGGACTGGTGGTTTGATGGGATGAGCCCTCTACCACAGGTTTTACCCTTGGGAAGACGGTTGCTGCAAAGGAGAGGCTAGGCCTCCCTATGGTTGTGCCTAAGAGCCTCCTCCCGAATGCCTCTTTGGTGCGCAGATGTGGCCCTGTCTCTCTAGCTAAGCCAACTTGAAAGGTGAAATCACTGCCCTCCCCCCTACGTGGGATCAGACACCCAGGGGAGTGAATCTCCCTGGCAGCGTGGAGTGTGACTCCCGGGGAGGAATGTAGACCTGGCATCGTGGGACGGAGAACATCTTCTTGACCAAAAGGGGGATGTGAAAGGAAATGAGATAAGCTTCAGTGGCAGAGAGATTCCAAAAGGAGCCGAGAGGTCACTCTGGTGGGCACTCTTATGCACACTTTAGACAACCCTTTTTAGTTTCTAAAGAATTGGGGTAGCTGGTGGTGGATACCTGAAACTATCAAACTACAACCCAGAACCCATGAATCTCGAAGACAGTTGTATAAAAATGTAGCATATGAGGGGTGACAATGGGATTGGGAAAGCCATAAGGAGCACACTCCACTTTGTCTATTTTATGGATGGATGAGTAGAAAAATAGGGGAAGGAAACAAACAGACAAAGGTACCCAGTGTTCTTTTTTACTCCAGTTGCTCTTTTTCACTCTAATTATTATTCTTGTTATTTTTGTGTGTGTGCTAA
>NW_023637663.1:7193-17587 GCF_015220235.1 Choloepus didactylus | reverse complement strand
GCAATCGGGTACCTTCACTGGAGGATGGCCAATGGTGTCCGGAAAACCTCTCTTAGCTGGGAAGGCAGCTGGTGTCTGCTCCAAAGCTCCGGCCTCAAAATGGCTTTTTCCCAGGATGTTCCTTTCCAGCAAGCTTGCTTCTCTTCAAAACATCACTCCCAGCTGCACTCAGTTTTCTTCTCTCTGAGTCAGCTCATTTATATGGCTCCACTGATCAAGGCCCACCCTGAATGGGCGGGGCCATGCCTCCATGGGAACATCTCATCAGAATCATCTCCCACAGCTGGGTGGGGCACATTCCAAGCAAATCTAACCAGCATCAAAACTTCTGCCCCACAAAACTACAAAGATAATGGCATTTGGGGGACACAATACATTCAAACCGGCACAAGCAGTAATGATGATTGGGATCTGTTCTGCTCTATGCCCTGGGTTAAGTGCCACATGTCATATTTAGATTCAAGACTCACAGTTTATCTAATCTAATACCATCATTTTAAACTGGGGAGACCAAGGCTCAGAGGAGGAAAAATTTGGTCCCAGGTTATTCTTTCATCTTTAGACAGTATCCATGTAAAAAAAAAATTTGCCTAGAAATATCTGTGCTTTTGACTCTGAAATATCATTATTAATATTAACACATTTTCTCCTCCATAAAGAAGCAAGGCAGCAGAGTGGTGCTCTTATATCCCTGATGTTAATGAACAATTATTACATTAACCCAGCTTAAGCATTTTATCATGGAATTTAAAAATTTAAGGTAACGTCATCTGCTCAACCAGGAGGTAAACTCTAGATGGATGTTTATGATGTGTTCGATTCAATTAGTGGTTTATTGTGTGTGGTTTGGGTCATAAATCAATTCTAGTAACACCAACTACTCAGTAGCCTTAGAGATATTTTGTTTTGTTTCTTTACAATTATATGGAGTATGCAGTATCTATACAGGGAGCATAGAACATCAAACTTTATTAGAAATACCAAATGAAAACATATTGTTCAGAGTTCCCTTTGGGTACCTAGGGGTTAAAATAATATTGTGGCCTATATTGAACTTTGCTCAGTCACTCCTTGAGTAACCAATTACTTGGCACCAGAAATCCTAAGGAAGGGACTTCCTTATATAGACTGAGTACATGTTCACTCCTAGACAACAGCTCAGGCCAATCAGGAGGAATCATTGAGAAGGCGGCTGTTTCCACAGGAGACTTATGAGTGAAGTTTGTGAGGAAGACCTCCCCAAAAGAATCATGTTGGGAGGGGGCTGAGCAGACATAGCAATAATCTCCCATACAACAGTTCTCTGCACCTCTACTTGTGCTGGGTTAGCCAAGTTGCTGGGTGGGGAGAACTATTTATCCTGAGTATAGTGGAATCCTGGGTAAAAGGAAAAATTTTGGTCTTTGACCAAAAGGATTTGATCTGGACTCTGTTACCATTGTTCCTTTTCTTCCTCTTATCAATCACATTTTTCTATGCAGACACCAGTTGACTGAATTCTGATTAGATGGTTCCTTTTCTCCTGGATAGTGTTCTTTCCCAATTTCAACTTGTATATTGTTTTTGTCTGACTGAAACAAAGCCATCTAACCTCTGATTTTTCCTCCCTCCTCTCTTCAGCAATCATTCCAGCTTTACCTCATTGGGTATATGTTTAGTAAAGACTGGTTTTGGTGCTCTCAATCCTCTCTGTTCTCTTCCACTTCCAGTACCTACCTCACTTTTCAACACCTTCTTCACCTTCAGGAATCTCACTCAACACTGTTTTAATCATGGCATCCTTTGACATACAGGGAATGAACTGGATCAACCAATTCACCCTACAGCAAAGATTTAAATATTAATTCAAAGTAAAATCTAAATTTATGAAGGGAAACAGAGACATCAAAACCTATCCCCCAAAACTGAATAACTGTGTTACTTGGATAGTACATATTTGGAGTGGGTGGTCCCTCTTAGTTCTTCTCATATTATATATAATCTGTTTCCCAAAAAATGTGACTAATGTCATATCAAAGGGGAAATTATAATAATCTAGCCTACCAGCTCACAAACAATAAGTCCACTGTGTACCCATACCCTGATTATTCTATGGAAAGGATATATTGCCTTTATCTTGGGAGAAACATGCTTTGCTCCAAAGGACAGAAGTATATCAAGATAAAATCTGTCAAGCGGATGGACTGAGAAACTGTAAAAATTGAAATTATGATCTCCAAGTACTATTTAAAAATAAATAACAGCTTTATTGAGGTATAACTCACATACCATAGAACTCACCCATTTAAAATGAAAAATCCAATGGTTTTTAATATAGTCACGGAATTATGCAACCATTACCACAATCATTTTTAGAACATTTTCATTACCCCAAAAAGAAATACTGTACCCAATACAGTCATTCCCTATTTCTTAATCCATGACAATTAGTGCCTGGTGACAGCTCTAGAGATGAATCCTCTATGTGTCATTTCTGTTCACTTAATTTTAAATGGCCAAGGCTTGAGAGGGAGCTTTTGTGGGTACTGCAACAATGATGAAGCTTTGCCTTAAATAGGGCTGGATTGAGCACCCATAGTTGGAATCGCAGGAGCTGTGAACTGCTGGATAGTGTTAAATATCGTCTGGTCTATCTGCCCACCCCTCCTCAATTTCACCTGTAGGAAAAGTTAAGACACTGAAATGAGTGGCTACCTAAGGCCATAGAGCAACTCAGGTTCAGAACTCACCTGATCAATATCTGACATTCCTTTCCCAGAAGATCTCATGTTTCTTCCTTTGCATATGCAGAAAAGAGTCAGAAATGGACAGCAGAGGACAATGAGTTACATAGTGGGCCTCAAAAGAAGATTGGGAGGCTTGCATCTAAAAGGAATAAAGGAACAATCAGAGATCCTGGGGAGGTGAAAGACATTGCTGACTTCCCACATTAACCTAGCTTGCCCAGGGCAGAATCATTTCTGGGACTAATTTGTCCTGGGCTTCAGTGAGGGTCAGTACTTTATGGAGAAACAATCCTTATTGGTCTTACTTGCTAACAATTGCTGAGTAGGTCCTGATTTGATACCAATATATCGCAGTTGAAAAGGGGTATATATAAGAAAAATTCTAGGTCCTAGGGCATTGCTGTGGAACAGTGATGGACTTGGGGAATTAGGACAAATGTGTCTTTTCCCATTGGGATAACGGGAATTGCTGTGGTTACTTTTGTATTAAAAAAAGTCTTCTTTGTCCAGATTCCTTGAAAATATCTTGGCTAAGGCAGAAGAGTATAGTAAAAAAGGCACGATCTTGGGAGTATCAGATCAACAAACAATCAAAATCTATCTCAACCATTGTGGCCTTAGAAAATTATTCCAGCTATATGAACTAACTTCCTCTTCTGATTATATTCTGTATCATGGGGGTGTTTAGATTTGAAGAATAAATTATCAAATGAATGAAAATTGTGCAGTAGTGCCTGGAACAAAGCAAGTAGCTATCATTATGTATGCTATTGAGCCTCTTTCCCTCACAATCTATCCTCATATTTTCTCTCATTTTTATTCCCAGGAAGGGATTGAAAACTTAATTTATGTCAAGAGAATAGTGATTAAACGGGGGTTAATATGTTACCCCTCCCAGTGACATTTACAATCAGATGGGAGCAATGACAGAAATAAAAGGAGTGCTTATCCATTGGTGGAATTCGGCAGTGAGTCAACCAACAGAGAAAATACCTGGGGAAATGTGGCTGCCACTGAAATCATTATACCTCGAAGAATCCTTCTTATTTGATGGGCAGGAACTACATCAAAACTGTATGGTAAAGATGATCACCCCAGAGGCGAGCTCTGGTGTGGGAGCCTTTATAATTGCAAAATTGCAGCATCTATATTAGTCAACAATTATAAGAGGGCTTTAGGGCAAACATCTAACTTTCTGGACCTCAGTCCCTCTATCTGTCAAATGGGTTTACTATCTCTTTTCCTTAGATAAGTGAGGACCTGTAATTCTCTGTCAGGTTTAGTGCACTTAGTGTCAGGGCTGAATGGAAACCACAGGATTTATAGGTTGCACAGTAAGAAGGAAAAGGAGACCAGAAAGAATCCAGGGGTGAAATCAGGATCAAGGAAAATGGACAGTTCTACCAAAGACAGTCTGGAGAGTTTCCAAGACGGGAGGGACATTTTATAGGCTCATGAAGCCTTCCTGTCTGAAAGAAATGAATTTCTCTGGACATTAAATCAACTGTCATAAGAACTCTGTCTTGCTGATTCATCTCTAAGAGTTGTCTGCAATTAAAATGATATACTCTGCGTGAAGCAATTTGAATATCAGTCATATTATTACTGTGAGTTTATGAGAACAGTTTCTTTTTACTCCAGGAAAAAAAAACGCCCTCATCATTTAAAGGATAAACCAGGTTTCATGCTATTTGCGGCATTCAGAATGTAAAGTTAACATACAGGCAAACAAATTAGTTACCGTGTGGTTACCTGTCAGGAAATCTGGGAAAAGGGAGAGAACCCTGTATTTAGATTTAGGAGTCCTGTGTTGGAGACCTAGCTAGGCCACTTAGTAGCTCTGTGACCTCAGGCAATTAGTATAACCTCACTCAACCTTAGTTGCTGTCAGCTGAAAAATGCAGGGATAATTATGCCTGTCTAACAATATTATTGGATTCTTATTAAATCAAATTAGAGAATGCAATGTGAAAGCACTTTGTAAATTGAAGTATGTGGTGCAAATGTAATAAGAAGTATAACTTAAAAATTAACCTTTCCTAAATTTCCCCAGCCTCAGACTCCCCAGAAATATTTGCCCACGCCAAAACATTCTCTCCCTCTCTCTCCCTCCTGTTCAGTCTCTCTCTCTCTCTCTCTCTCTCTCTTCCTCTCCCCTCCTCACACACACACACACATATACACCCACACCCTTGCATCTCAATCTGTCTGTAAAATCAGATGAATTCTCAGAGAACAAGTGAATTAAGAATGAAGTACACTAGTAGGCTGGGGCTAGCCTGTTTGATCCGTTGTTATTGAGTACACACACGGAGCTGTGTCATTCTCCTAGCAGTTAATAAGCCCTTATGAGCCAATCTGGGATGGGGTACTCTGCCCCCCAAACAGCAGCAGCCCGACTGGAGGACTTCACCCTCTGAGGCTATATCTGCACTGTGAGCAAGTGGAGTGACATCAAGGCAGTTCCAGAAGGATGGCTTCTTTCCCTATTATCTCTCTTTTCTTATTAAGAACAGGCTCTCCTCAGCTGACATTTTGCAGTGGGAGGAAGACAAGTGACATCCAAAGGCTCACACCCAAGTGTTTGATTGGAACATTGATACTGAATGTGTCTCCTCAGAGCTGCTATGCCCAAATTACCCACGCCCCCATCCTTTTGGCATATGGGCATTTTGCAGTGAAAATCTAGTTCCCAGCTTGGCTCATCCTTCATGGGCTGTCTTGTGTCAACATTTAAGGCTGTATTTAAAAATTGCAGTGAATTTCCCCCCAAGTTTAATCAGTTTTGATTCCATTTTAATTGGATTTGTTGGTATGGACAAATTTAGAACCAGGCAGAAAATAAAAGGGCAGGGTCCTTTACTATCTTGCGGCTTAATTTTGTTTTTATTTTTATTATGTGTTTTAAGTTACATGATTAATGCACACAAGTTGTATAAACTCATATAACACAAAAATAAGTAAAGCAAAAAGAGGAAGCTCTTGCTACTTCACTACTATTTAAGAAACAAGAAGTTTTTTGTGTGTGCAAAACACAGTGGCAAGGCTATATAAGAAATGACAACTGAAGTTTGAAGTGAAATAAAACATAATTGGAATTAGAACCAGACAGAAAAAGAACATTCCTTAGTAGATCAGTCAGTTTTTGGTCGGAGTGTACGTGCTGACCAATTAGTGTAAAAGGAGCTTCCAACCAAATTTATAATTAGGCTTTTATGAATAACTATAACTGTAGGTAAAGTAGAAAGGAGGAAAAAGCATAAAAGAGCAGAGTTAAAGAAAAGATTGTTATTCCATATAGGACATCTACAGGAAATGGCTTGACAAAAGGAAAATATTGTATTTCCAATTAGATCCATGCAATTTTCTTTCAATCATTAATATAGTTAATTTAATTTATATATTCAGAAATTCATATTTTATCTTTTGCTTGAATATTGGAAATGTAGCCCTTATTCATAATATCACAGAGTTCCCTGAGATGCTTCAGTGTGTTCCTTCTTATCCTTTTTCCTTTTTTAATGGTTGGGTGAGCAGGGAATATCAATTACCTTCTGAAACTGAGTCACAGAATACACGTTCAAGGTGAATGCTCTATATTTTCTTTCATCTTTCTGAACTGATTGATCTGCTTCAAAACAATTTCCTTCCCTGCTTGGAACTGATCAAATAATAGATTTTTACTTGGTTTATATGTCAGGTCCAGGTTTTCTTTGTCTCCATATATAATCCAAAGTAAGTATGAAGGTTAAAAGGAGCTCCTTGCTTTTATCTGTACCCACTTACTTAATCTTCAAGGCAGAAGTTCAGCATCAAGGATTGCAACCCATACAATGGACATTGTTATGCCTACAAAAGAAGACTATGA
Organism: Choloepus didactylus; assembly: GCF_015220235.1. NCBI lineage: Eukaryota > Metazoa > Chordata > Mammalia > Pilosa > Megalonychidae > Choloepus > Choloepus didactylus. The sequence continues at coordinate 10,993 of NW_023637663.1, read as the reverse complement.
CATGATCCCCATTGTCAATGAGTTTATAATATTCTTCTGGAGACTGTAATTTCCATAAAAACTATCAACATTTGTCTTCATTCTCAGGGCTACTGTAACAAATACCATAGATTAATTGGCTTAAACATCAGGAACTTATTGTCACAGTTTGGGAGGCTAAAAGTCCAAAATCAAGGTGGAGGCAGGGCCATGCTTTCTCTCAAGTCTGTAGTGTTCTGGTGGTGGCTCGTGGACAATCCGTAGCTCAATCTCCACCTCCGTCACACAGCCACCTGTCTCCTTGTTTGTCTTCTTCTCCTCTTGTCGCCTCCAGCCTCCTACTGGGTCCAAATTTCCTCTGCCTATAAGAACCCAGTCATACTGGATTAAGGCCCACCCTGATTTAGTTTTCACTCCGTGAAACCCTGAGGTAAGACCGTCCATCTGTATTGCTGCTTTCGCCCATTGAAGGGATCTTCCCACTCAAAGGCAAACAGGTCTCTACTTTCTGGATCAAGGGGACAGGCCCAGAAGGCATCCTTTAAATCTACTACACTAAACAACTTATGATGGAAGGGAATTTTACTCAGGAGAGTGTAAGGATTAGGAACTACAGGGTGTCGAACCTGGACAATTTTATTAATGGCCCTTAGATCCTGAACCATTCTCCAGCTACCATCTGGTTTCTGAATGGGGAGAATGGGAGTATTAAAAGAGGACATACAGGTTTCCAAGAGTCCATCCCGAAGGAGACCCTCAATGATGGGTTGGAGTCCCTGTCTTCCTTTAAGAGGAATAGGATATTGTTTCTGGCACACGACCTCCCCTTCCTTTTTTAACTTGATTTTAATTGGGGGAATTTGCAACCCTCCCCTGTTTCCTTCTTTTACCCATACCTCCTCCTTAATGTCTCTTTCATCTTCTTCAGTGAGCAGGGCCAAAACCTCAATCCGTCCATTCCTTACCTCTAAATCCAGTCCCATAGGTATTATTAGGTCTCTTCCTAATAAATTACTCCCAGCTTCTGGGATGTGCAACAAGGGAGCTATGATTTGATTATTTTCCCAACAAATGTTAGTAGGTTCAAGAATGGGAACTTTAAATCCCTCCCCTTTTACCCCTGTGACGGTGAGGGAACTGCCAGAGAGCCTGGCCCCCTTTGGAAGATGATTTACAGAGGAGCAAGCTGCTCCAGTGTCTACCAAGAATGTAATTTCCTCTTGATATGGGCCCACCTTTAAATTTACTAAAGGCTCCCGGTGGGCTTCTGAGATGAGGAGCCTCTGACTCTCCTAGTCTTCAAAATTCATTAGCGGTATAACTCGACCCTCCTTCTGTAAGTCTGGGCACTCCCTTTTGAAATGGCCAGGCTTTTCACAATGATAACACCCTGCAGAGTTCTGCATTTTCCTTGCTCCTTTTTTTTAAATCAGCCCAGCCCCCTCCCCTATCTCGCCTCTGTCTGCATCCCCCATTTCCTGTTTCTAATCTTTTCTTGACCAAGTGGTCAACAGTGGCTATCATGACTTTAGCCTGCTGCTTTTGTTTTTCGTCCTCCCTTCTTACAAATACTTTCTGTGCTTCCCTTAATAACTCCTCCAATGGCTTATTCATCCATCCATCTATTTTCTGAATCTTTTTCCGAATATCAGGCCAAGATCCCTTCACATAGCTGACCTTTAACATTCCCTGGGCTACAGGGTCATCAGGGTTCATACCTGAATATTTCCTTACTTGTTCTCTCAATCTTTGTAGATAAGCAGAGGGAGACTCATCTTTCTCTTGATTTACCTCAAAGGCCTTATCCAAATTTTGAGATTTGGGTACCGCCAATTTTATTCCCTCTACAATGAGGTCTCTGAGATCCTTCATTTGTGCCCTATCCTCTTTATCATTATTATCCCAATCAGGGTCAGTATTTGGAAATTTTTGCTCTGCTGCCATCACCCCTTGCCCTGGCGGGTGTTGCCTTTCCCATTCTTTCATAGCAGCCCCTCTTATCATTCCTCTCTCCTCTTTGGTAAAGAGGATGTTTAATATGGACATAAGTTCAGACCACGTGTATAGGCTAGAGCCTAGGAACTGATCTATTTGCTCAGCCAGCCCCATTGGGTCCTCTATTAGCAATTTCATCTCCTTCTTAAAATTTCTTACTTCTGCACTCGTTAATGGGGCATTTACATACCCGACTTCCTTTGGCCCCATAGGCACCTCCCTCAAGGGGTAAAGGGATTTAACGGGGTGATGTTCCCTTACTCTCTTTCCTTCAAGAGTTTTTGGAAATGGAAAATTCTGTACATCCTTTTTGCACTGTGTTAATTCTTTCCTCAACCATTGATGGGTCATATCTGGTGGGGCAGTTGGCGCCAATGGGCCTCCTGATTCCCCTGGAACCTGTGCGGACCTTATTAGGTCCTCAGACTCTAACAATCTCTGCCCTGGGGGAGGAGGGGAATAGTAGGGAGGAGGAAGGCTTAATAAGGGGTCCCAGGGTTTAGATTCTACCAACTCATCTTCCAAGTTTGGGTTTTTATCTTTCACAAGGTAAAGGGGAGTTTTTTTGTTCTTTAGCCAGCACGTGGCATAATCAGACTCCTCCTTAGAAAAGGGTTTCTTCTCATTAACATAAATTACAAGGTTGGCACAGAGCCAGTCCTCCTCTGACCCATACTTTGGCCAGAATACGTCTGGCGGTGAAATGCTTTCTTCAGTCCAAATGTAACAACAGTATTTAATCATTTTCTTTTTGTCCTTTCCCTTGGTCCGATCGCTATCGGTCCAATATTTTAACATCCTACCTAGTGGGCTATCTGGAGGGATGTCCCCGAGGGACTCTATAGGTGCCCCCTTTTCTTCTTCCCCGGCCGGCCAACTGCCTCTATTTCCCATCCTGAGTCTTGTCTGGGCTTCTTTCTCTCAGTTCCTTTCGCTTCGTCTGTCTCTGGCCCTTTCCCTCGCGGGAGAAGGGAACCGCAGATTGAGACTCCGCACTCGCTTCGTGCAGTATGTCGCACGTCTCAGTCACACACAAGCAGCTCCAGACTCATCAGGAATTCCCGACCACCAAGGCAATATATTACTTTCCTTACCTTGGTCCGTGCACGGAGTTGCCTGGTCAAACAGAGGCAAACCCTTTCCCCCTTTTCTCATCCACAACCGGCAGATCCAAGCGTCTGGTCTCGGGCCCTTTAGCTGCCGGAGATGGGCCCCCAATGGCAGAGTCCGAGACCGCTCAATCAGCGGGGCGCGCCTTCCCTTTGTCCACCTCGGGGGTCCCCCTCCGAAGCTTTGGATCCCGGACGAGCCCCCAAGTTGTCGGAAATAAAGCGGTACCTGTAAGGGAATAAACGCTCTCTCCGTTCTGGAGGAGAAAAGAATTTATTTACGATCTTGCAAGATGGGGCGTCCAGCCAAACACGTGGGAGGCTGGCGCGCCAGAGGAAGAGAATGGCGATGTTTAAATCTCCTACTCCTAATTCGCAAGTCCCTCCCCTGTTTCCCCATTGACTGGGTACTACAGAGGTTACAGCCTATCCGAGAACACTAACTAATTCATCTTTTGAGATTTTAATTTGTACAGCCAATCCCAGAGAGCCAACTAGCTCATTATTGAGATTTTGAACTGATTAGCCAATGCCCCCCCCCAAATTTTTATTTTTTTTGCTGTGAGTTTCTGCCTCTGATACTACCTCATGTCTCTTTACATCAGGCAGATTCTCTCTTCTCTTTGTCTGGGGCTTGTTTAAACTGGTTTTGCCTCCATTTCCCTTATTCCATGCTGTCTCTATGTGAAAACGAAACTTATTCCTTTCTTACAGTAG
>NW_023637663.1:0-7094 GCF_015220235.1 Choloepus didactylus | reverse complement strand
GAGTCCTGACATCGTGTGCATTCAGTATTATTAACAGATTATTACTATTTTTAAGAGCATTGTTTGATGCCTCCGTGAAATCATGCAATAGTCTATAGCAGTTTACCGAGGCTGTGTAACAGACCTGAAAAGCCAGAAATTCGGTGACTATTGGAAAATAGCAAGGTGCGCTCCTCACCAACTAGAATACTCATTCGTGCTGTATGAATCCAAACACTGGAAGGTAGGACAAGCTAGGCCACCTTAAATGGCCCGGGAGGTATTGCTAGCAGATAAGGGTATGGATTTTTGGTTTTGATCTCATTTATATCATTAATAGCTAGCTGCATGACCTTGGGAAGGTTATTTAACCTCTCTGAGCCTCAATTTGCAGCCTTTAATATGGGCCTAATAATAGTAACTAACTCATAGGGTCGCTCTGAGGAGTCAATCAGAAAATCTGTGTCAAGTTTTTAACTCAGGCCCTGGTGTTTTATAAATCTTAGCTATTGTTATAGAGATTGCTTAACAGATAATGCTGTTGATTCTAGAAGAAATGTATGGGTGCTGCTTGTGTGTATGTATGCCTATGTTTCTTTGTGGACACAGGGTTACATGCATTAGCAACAAATCAAATAGTATAGAGGAGTTTATAATGAAAATCTACAGTCTTCTGCTCACCTTGTTCCTTCCCTTATCCCACTCCTTTTAGGAAACCCCTCCAAACCATTTTATGTTTCTTTCTTCTGAAGGTACCCACGTATCTAAATAATATACCTGTACACCATTTTCCTGATTCATCAGTTTTAGGCAATATCTTTTTTACTCCATTATGTATGAATTGAAGATTTATTTGTAACATTATTCCCTCTTGTACTCTTGTCTTTCCCCAGTGTTTAATGGTTATCTTAGTATTTTTATTTCTTCTGTGGCTCATTTTTATAACTTTTATATAATACTTTTACACATATATGTGTGTATATTTATAAACATTTGCTGTTAGCTTGGGGACATACCAAAACAGGCTGCAAGCCAGATTTGGCCCAAAGCTGACCTCCAATCCACCTCATTCTTCAGTTCTTGAAATGATATTAGTCTTGACACCTGAGTCTCACTTCTTGAATTTATAACCTCTCTGGTACACCAATCCCTTTTGGATAGCCATAGACATGTATTTTTTATACTATCATTTAGACACTCTCTAGAGTCTCTTATCTTTAAGAGGAGATATCAATCCTCTACTCTGCTCCTCCTTGATTTCTATATGTTTTGGAAGTTGTCTTAGGACAGATTCCCCAAAAGTAGAGTCAGAGAGGGGATACTTGTACGTGGAGGGTGTGCTCCTAGGGGAACCTGTAAAGGTGTGAGGGAAGCAGGGCAGGGAAGGAGAAAAAACCTGGAGTTTAGCTTCAGTTTCCATGGGGAGCTTGGGAACATGAATGGTACCACATGGGAAGCTGCCCTTTGTAAACCCACCCCCCTATCAGTCAGTCATTGGCTGCAGGCTACCTAGGAGGAGGAGTGTGACTTCCCTATTGGGGCAGGAATATGTCAACCAAGGGCAAATGTCCTGAGAGGGGCCCATGGGAGCCACTGTCACCAACACTTACACTGGCCAGGCAAAGTGGGTCTGAGTGGTGCACCAACAGCTCCTGCCTCTTATGGTGAAGGAGGGGATAAGATGGAGACAAAGGTGGTAATGACCTCTCCTCCCCTTCCTCCTACTTCTGTTTGAGATGCACTGTTTGCATAGTATTTTCACTTTCTAATGTCCCATTTGGGACTTGCCCAAGTACACGCACGCCTATATGCACATACAAGCACACCACCACTAAAAATGACAAACAGTAAGACACAGAGTTGGTGTTATTTTCTCAGTTTAAAAAAGTCCCCAAGTGTTTATGTGGCCAATGGTAGTATGGCAGGAATGGGTCCTAATCCCAGCTGGCTTTATTCCGCGTCTAGTATTCTACATAAACACTCTTGTTGTTTTCATAGCACTTTGCATTAAATCCTTTCTCTCATATTTATTGTCTCCATAATTAGCCTGACTTTGTAGGTCACTCTTTTCTCTAAATGTATTTTGTCTTTCGCATTTCAGATGGCCTCAGTCGTCTTGGTGGTCTTGCTCATTTCCATCTTTTTCCCTTCGTTCGTATTACTCCTCTTTTGGCTAGGACACTTTCAGCTCTAGAGAACGGACCAACTAAACACGGCTTAAACTACAGGAATATGCATTCTTTGTTTTATTTTACTTTTTATTTATTTGTGTGCTCATTTATTTGTTCACTATTTGTTTTATTCTGTACCAAACATTGATTGATAGGTTTGTCTTAGTTGACCAGGCTGCTATAGCAGATACCATACAATGGATTGGCATAAACAACAAAATTTTTTTGCCATATGAATTTGATGCTAGGAGAAGTCCAAAATCAAGGCAAAAGGAAGGCATCGCTTTCTCTCCAAGGTCTGAAACATTTTGGTGCTAGTGGGAGTGGTTTTTAGGTAGTCAACAAATAACCTCTCTCCACAACCACTCACAGTATCAAAATATTTACACAGATGCACATGCATAGTAAGATTAATTTATCTTATTTCCATTTTGTATAGAAATGGTTGGTAAAGTACCAATTAATGAGGTTTTTTTTTTTCATGTAGCTTGAGGTTGTGCTAATATAACACAAAGTGATCTGATCATAATGTTGTAATTTTATTCAATGATACAGAGTACAAAATGCTAATCTGAGGTCTGTCTTGCTACCTAACACACTGTCCATATGTGGGCTGTGAATTGACTGTTCCTTGGTAAACCTGGGGACATACACCACCGACTACTAAGATTGCCTTGTTTGGACTATTCTCTTTGGGGAATTAAGGGATGGGTTTGTGTACACATTTGGAGCAAACAGTTTGGGGATAGCAGGAGCAACTTGGAGCATAAATTTAATTCTAAGATGGTAAGAGCTAATACACACAATCCTAAAACAACTATAGGTAAAACATAGTTGGCTGACAGAAGGGATAGGTGCCCAGAATGCTTTCCGCAGAGATTGGCAGAAATTGCCTGGTATGTGAGAAGGAAAATTCTGGTAAAAGATGGACCTCTTGAGGTCTGTGGCATAGGGGTTTAGTTGCAAGTATCGAAAACTGAATCAGAGCTAGATTATACTAAAGGGCATTTATTAACTTAGATAAGGATAGCTGAAAATAGAGGAATAGCTGTCTTCAGGCTTTGCTGGAATGAAAGGCTCAAACACTGTCGGGGGACCAGCATTCCGCTATCCTTCCTATATTGACAAACAGGAAGGAGGAGTCTCTTTTTAAGTAGCTTCTTCAAAGTGCCTGAGGTTTATGTGCTTGGCCAGTTGAACAGGATACTCTGATTAACCCAAGTCACCCTCAAGTTAGCATGGTGTTCCACCCAAGCCATATAAACTAGAAGTAGTGTCAAAGGTGATTCCCAGAAGAAACATGAAGTAGGAAGAATAAACAGTGGGGCTTGTAACAATAGATATCCTCTGTGGTGTTTTAGAGAAGAGAGTGACCTCTAAAATCCAGGAATCTCAAGATCATCTGAATTATACTTCTTGCAAAGAGATTTCACCATCAAAAGAAACATCCTCTTGTGCTGGTTTCGATACATCTCTGAAAACACTTGTATTGGGATTCACACAAGCCAAATAGTTTTGTCCCATGAACATCGTAGCATGGCAAATAAAAGATTGCAACACAGCTTCATTTTGCAGCCCACGTGACTTGAGAAAGTGAATCTAAGCTCTCTTAAACCCATCTCCCTGCCAGAACAAGTGGTAAATAAAACATAAACCGCTTTTGTACCTGCTTCAAATTTTGGTATAGTTGAAAGGCAATTTACTCTGGGCTGAAAATGAAATTCTTGGCAAAAAGAAATGCCTATTAATAAATACAATAGTCCCCTGGTGACAAGATGGAGGCGTACAACAGGTACATTTGTCATTTTAACTCCAGGGGAAGACTTGAGGTATTTTAATCATGCTAAAGTAGATTTCCAGGTAGAAACCACACCATGTTTGATATAGAAAAGAGTGCCAACATTATTTCTTTGAGTGGGTTACTTTCTATATGAATAATTAGATTAGAGAACTTAGTCTATATTTACTCATTTCCTAGATAACTAAAAATATATAATTGGCCATTTTTATCAAATTTATCTTTTCATCCACCTGCCTACAAATCACTCCTTTGAATGCATCGTTCTAACCAAGCCATCCCTCTGCTCAAATACTTCAATGACTCTCCTTACACCCAGAAAAGCTATGTCTCAATAGCCAGGCATTCAAGACTTTCCATAATAAAGCACTGGAATATCTGTCCAGGCTTAATTCCCACTATTTTTGCACCAATCAGGAGAGGTTAGATCATTCGGAACGCACTTGTTTTCATTACTGCATAAAATTACCACAAACTTGCAGAGTAAACAACTTAAATTTATTGTCTAACGGTTTCTCTGAGGCAGGAGTCCAGCTTAGCTGGGTCCTCCTCTCAGGGTCCCGCAAGGCTGAAACCTAGGTGTTGTCCAAGCTGTATTTCTTTCTGGAGCTTGGGGTTCTCCCCCAAGCTATGTGGTTGTTGACAGAATTCAGTTCCTTGTGGTTGTAGACCTGAGGTCCCCTCACTGCTGTGGCTGTTAGGTAGCGGTGGCTCTCAGCCGTGAGAGGCCACCACCAAATGGGCCTCTCACAGACCCTCTCGCAACATGCAGCTTACCTCGTGAAATCCAGCAGGAGAATCTCTCACTTCCATCTCCTAGGATGGAGTCTTATGGAACATCGTGGAATTACAGGAATGATTATGCCATATTCTATTGGCTAGAAACAAGTCATTGCTCAGGGGAAAGGATTATACCAAGGTGTGCCTCCCAGGGGGTGGGGCTCACTGGAGCCCTTCTAGGATTTGCCTTTCATGCCATAGTAACAAACAGCCTCTAAATTTCAGTGCCTTGAAACAATAATGGCTTATGTATACTATGGGTTGACTGAGAGCCTTAGCTTTGCGTCATTTGGTCAGGAAACCCGGCTGAAAGGAGCCTCAACTCCACACATTCCTTATTACCAAGGTAGGAAAAAGGGATATAGGAACTTGTTTTTTTTTTTTTTTAATACAGTTTTATTGAGATGTATTCACATACCCTACAATCATCCACAGTGTGCAGTCAACTATTCACAGTACCATCATATAGTTGTGCATTCATCACCAGAACCAATTTTTGAACATTTTTCTCACTCAAAAAAAAATAATAATAAATAAAAGTAAAAAGAATACCCAAACTATTCCATCCCCCCCCATTCCACCCCATTTTCATTTAGTTTTTGTCCCATTTTTCTACTCATCTGTCCATACACTGGACAAAGGTAGTATGAGCCACGAGGTTTTCATAATCACACAGTCACACCATGTAAGCTACATAGTTATGCAATCATCTTCTAGATTCAAGGGTACTGGGTTGCAGTTCGACAGTTTCAGCTATTTCCTTCTAGCTATTCCAATGCACTAAAACTAAAAAGGGATATCTATATACCAGCGCATAAGAATTCCTCCAGAGTGATTCTCGACTCCATTTGAAATCTCTCAGCCACTGAAACTTGTTTCATTTCCCTTCCCCCTTTTAGTCAAGAACATTTTCTCAATCCCATGATGCCATTCCAGGCTTACCCCTGGGAGTCATGTACCAGGTTGCCAGGGAGATTTATACCCCTGGGAATTACGTCCCACGTAGGGGAAAGGCAGTGAGTCACCTGTCCTGTGGGCTTAGAGAGAAAGAGAGAGGGCCACATCTGAGCAACAAAGAGATTCTCTGGGGGAGACTGTTAGGCACAATTATAAATGGGCTCAGCCTCTCATTTGCAACAACAAGCTTCACAAGGGCATGCCTCAAGATGGAGAGCTCATTCTACCGAAGTATCAGTTCTCAACATTTGCAAGAACACCAGTAACAACCCAGGTGGGGAAGTCCAACATTTCCACATTGTTCCTCAGTTCCCCAGGGAGCCCTGCAAATATATTCTCATTCTCTGTCCAAATTACTCTGGGGTATATCAGAATGTCACACTAACCTGTACAAACCTACCAGATCTCACTTCCTATTCAAAGTTCCATGTAATTATGGTATTTATAAACTGACTGTACAAGTTAAATTATTTAGTGTGCTGCAGAAAATATAGATCCTGCACCAAATAAACATCTCTTCCCTTAGTCTCACACGGAAGTTGAAGTTTTAATAGGAACTTGCTTTTGCTCAAATCTCTACGGTCAAAATAAGGGACATGGCTACTCCTAATTTTAAGGGGTCAAGAAAGAGAAATTCTCCCTGGTTCCCTGAAGGACAACTAGACATATTTGATGAAGAACACAAATGAGAGCCACAATTCTTCTCCCACAGAATGTCTTCTTGCTGTGTTCTGGAAGGAGCTGACAATTTCCCTGCTCAGATCATCGGCTGTGTTTCATCAACCTGGATGGCCCTTCTTCCATATTCCCTTTCCAGATTTCTTGCATGCTGCATGGTCCAGCTCAAAAGCCACCTCAGTAAGTTATTTTCTCATCTTTTCCAACAAAATTAATCTTTTCTTCTTGCATCTCCCATAGCACACCTCTGTACTGTCTTCCTCTATCTGGACTGGTATTTATAACTTTGTAATTTTATCCTAGTTGACAGTTTTACATGCCTTACCTTCCATATTGGATTGTGAACATCCTGAAGGCAGGCACATGAGTCAAAATTATTTCCTCTAGATTATCTAATCCAGAGCTATACTCAGTGTGGTACCAATGTTTGTTGATTGAGTGAAATTGATCTTGCTCCCCCAGAAAGTCTATTTATAAAAGTAGTTTTTGGTAGAACTTTTAACTATTTAACTAAAGGAGTTGCCTGTTTCCCTTATTCTGTCATAAGCCTTCATTTTTTCCAGTCAGACTCTTTCTGAATATAACCTAAATCCCTCTTGAAGTGTTTTTTTTTTTTTTTTGTCCATTTCATTTTGTTTATCCATAATGAAGATCATAGATCATTTAACACAGTAGGAAGAAACTTAAAGATTGTCTAGGTCAGTGATTTGAAAGTTTTTGTTTGTTTTAAG
>NW_023637662.1:0-18059 GCF_015220235.1 Choloepus didactylus | reverse complement strand
GGCACACAAAAAAGCACACTAAAATGAGAGAAACATAAATAGCAATGAAGTTACTATCACTTGAAAAGATAATGGGGTCCTGCTTCCAGAAAGATGGAGTAGATGCAGTTTTCCCAATTCTCCTGCTACGTACAATTTAAAATCTGTTTTATATATAAAATAGACATAAGAAGATGGAGAGAATAATACAGACCATCTGGGAAACTCAAAACAACAAGGTGGTGAGTTCCCCGGGTTTTCTTTTTCCTTTCTTTTCTCTTAAAGTTTTAATGCAGTAACATACACGAGTCAAAATTTTTCACTTTAACAACTTTCAACAATTTTTAACAATTAAGTGGTATCAATTGCATTCGAAATATTGTGCTGACATCCATTACCTGAAATTTTCCATCGCTAAAACAGAAGCTCTGCATCCATTGAGTAATAACTCTCCTTCCCCCTCACCCACACCCATCTCCTGATAACCTGTAATCTACTATCTATTTTTTTTAGTTTGCTTAATTGAGATGTTTGACCTATGTGAGATTATACAATATTTATCTTTTTGTATCTGGCTTATTTCACTCAACATGATGTCATCAAGATTCATCCATTTTGTAACTTGTATCAGAAGTTCATTCCTTTTTATAGTTGAAAAATATCCATTGTGTGTATATACCACATTTTGTTTACCCATTCCTCTTTTGATGGACAATTGGGTTGCTTCCACCTTTTAGCTGTTGTAAATAATTCTGTTAGGAACATTGATGAGCAAATATCTGTTCAGTTTCCCACTTTGAATTATTTGAGGTATATACAAAATGGAATTTCTGGATCATATGTAATTAATTTCATGTTTAACTTTCTGAAGAAACACAAAACTGACTTCCACAGTGGCTACAACATTTTACAATCCCACCAACAATGTATAAGAGCTCCAATTTCTCCACATCCCTAGCAACACTTGCTAATCTCTTTTTTTAAAATAACAGCCATCCTAGAGAGTGTGAAGTGGTTTTGATTTCCATCTCCCTGATGACCAATGACATTGAGCATCTTCTCATGTGGTTATTGGACATTTGTATATATTTCTTAGAGAAACATCTATTCAAGTCCTTTGCCCATTTTTTTTACTTGGGTTCTTTGTCTTTTTGTTGTTGAGTTGTAGCAGTTCTTTATATATTCTGGATATTAAACTCTTACCAAATATTTGTTTACCAATTATTTTCTCCCACTCTGTATGTCATCTTTTCACTTTACTGAAAATGTCTTTAGATACACAAAAGTTTTTTTATTTTGATAAAGTCTATTTTATCTATTTTTCTTCTGTTTCTTGAGCTTTGAGTGTGATATCTAGGAAATCACTACCAACTCCAAGGTTATGCAGGTTCCCCCCTATGTTTTCTTTTAAGAGTTTTATGGTCTTAGCTCTTATATTTAGGTTCTTGATCTATTTGGAATTAATTTTTTTATATGGCATGAGATGGGGATCCAAGCTTTGCATGTGGATATCCACATTTCCCAGCATCATTTGTTTAAGAGACTACTCTTTTCCCAATTAATGTACTTAGACTCCTGTCCAAAATCAGTTAGCCATAGAGTTTTGGTTTACTTCTGAACTCTCAATTCTGTTCCATTGGTCTATAGGTCTATCTTTATGCCAGTACCACACAGTTTTGATAACTGTGGTTTTGCAATTGGGAAGTGTGAGACTTCCAACTTTGTCCTTCTTTCGCAATATCAATTTGGCTATTTGGGGGTCTATAGCAATTCCATGTCAATTTTAAGATCAGCTTTTCCAGTTCTGCAAAAAGGTTGGTGGAATTTTGATGGGTATTACATTTGATCTGTAGATCACTTTGGGTAATATTGACATCCCAACAATATTGTCTTCGTATGCATGAACATGAGATGTCTTTCCATTTATTTAGGTCTTCTTTAATTTCTTCCAGCAGTATTTTGTGGTTTTCAGTGTACAAGTTTTTCATCTTCTTGGTTAAATTTATTGCTAAGTATTTTGTTCTTTTAGAAGCTCTAATCCCTCTTTCCCTTGAGCATGTCTCATGAGACTGATATTTATATATATTAATAGACTATTCCAGAAGGGCAACTTCCAGAATGATGGTGTGGACCCACTCCCCAGCAAAATAAAAATAACTAGAGAAAACTGTATTTTATATCATTTGAAGTCTCTGGAAATTGTCCTAAGGCTTACAGCAAATGAAGAAACATTTATTCAGGAAAATCTTCTAAATACTAGTCAAAACAAGTGTCTGCAGCACTTAAGCCAATCACCCACTGCCTCCCCTACCTTTTACCCTAACTTGACAACAGACCCACTCCAGGAGGATGTGACACAGAAAACACCTTCCCCCAGCTCCCACACAAAGGTACCGTATCTCTGCAGGAGAGGCAGGCAGACAGAATTTCCCATCCACTCCCTACCCCACCACAGCGCCATGTTGCCAAAGCTAAATTTCAAGCAAGTGTGAACCGAAAGCCAGGGACTTCCTTCTTCCATGTAGCCCCCATTCATACTCCAGTCATAACAAGCTAAGAATACTGGGGCCCCACTCACCCTCACTCTAGCTTGCTTAGAGAGCAGAGGTCTGATGCCAACAGAGGCAAGCTAAAGACACAAGAGGCTAGCATCCCTGACCAGCAGCCTGTTAATAGAGAAGTGAATCTAGTCAGAAAAACAGGCCACTGTCTCTTCTTCAAGCTCCAGAGCAGTAGCCCAGAGATTTTACCTAAGGAAGAGGCTAGCTACAAGAATGGAGTGATATGAACCTCTGCCCAAAGGGCCTGATGCACTAGAGAGAAAGAGGGATATTTTATAATGAGAAAAGATTAAATCCATAATGAAGCTATAACAATTATAAACATGCATACATCTAACAATAGGGCCCAAAATACATGAAGCAAAAACTGACAGAACTGAAGGAGGAAATAGACAATTCAACAATAATGATTGGAGAGTTCAATACTTCACTTTCAGTAATGGATAGGACAAGTAGACAAAATATAAACAATGAAATAGAAGAGTTGAACAACATTATCAAACAACTAGACCTGATACACGTCTATAGAACAATCCACTCAAAGACAGCAGAATACACATTCTTCTTTAGTGCATATCTAATGTTCTCCAGGATAGACCATATTCCTATATTAAAAAATAAGAAAGATATCAAATCAAGAACCTCAACTTACACCTCAAGACACTGGAAAATGAAGAGTAAAGTACACCTAAAGCAAGCAGAAGAAAGGGAATAATATTAGAGTGGAAATTAATAAAACATGAATTGAAAACAATAGAGAAAATAAAAAAAACAAAAGCTGATTCTTTGAAAATATCTACAAAATTCACAAATCTTTAGCTAGTGACCATGGGGGGGGTGGAGAAGAAGGCTCAAGTTACTAAAGTTAAGAATGAAAGAAGAGCTATTACTACCAATCTTACAGAAATAGAAAGAAATCTAGGGCAACTCTATGAATAACTATATGCAAAAATACTAGATAACTTAGTTGAAATTGGAACATTCCTAGAAAGACAAACTATTCAAATTGACTCAAGAAGAATTAGAAAATCAGGATATACCTATAACAAGAAAGAAGATTGAATTAGTAATTAAACAACTTTACACACACACACAAATGCTCAGATGCAAATAGTATCACTGATGAATTCTACCAAATATTTAAAGGAAAAAAAATACCAATTCTCCACAGACTCTTTCAAAAAATAGAAGAGGAGGGAACATATCTATGAACCCAATATTATTCTAATACAAAAGGCAGAAAAAAAGACATCACAAGAAAAGAAAACTACAGACCATTATCTCTTATGAATTTAGAAAAAAAAAATTCTCCAAAAAATAACAGCAAACTGAATCCACAAGATATACAAAGGATTATACACCATCATCAAATGAGATTAATCCAAAGAATGCAAGGCTGGTTTAACATCCAAAACTCCATAATATAAGGCACCATATCAATAGGATAAAGGATAAAGGACACAACTCAAAAGGAAAAAGAATAAAGGACAAGAATCACATAATCATTTCAACAGACCCAGAAAAAAAATTTGACAAAATCCAACACTCCTTCATGATAAAAATTCACAGCAAACTATAAATCAAAGGGAAATTCTTCAAACTGATAGTGGGCATCTATGGAAATCCCTTCTCATACTGGTAAAAGGCTGCATCATTTCCCCCAAAGATCAGGAAGAAGACAAGAATATCTGTTCTCACCACTTCTATTGAACATTATATTGGAGAGTTCTAGCCATAGCAATGAGGCAAGGAAAAGAAATAAAACTACCTCTTCTGCAGATAAAATGATCTTATGCATAGAAAATCATAAAGAATTCACTGAAAAAGCTACTAGAACTAATAAATGGGTTCAGCAAGATTGCAGGATACAAGATCAATAAACAAAAATCATTTGTACTTCTATACACTAGCAATGAACATTCCAAACATGAAATAAGAAAACAATTCCATTTACAGCGGCATCAAAATGAATAAAATATTTAGGAATAAATTTAACAAAAGCTTATGGTCTGAAAATCACAAACACATTGTTGAAAGAAATTAAATTAAATTAAAAGACATCCCATGTTCATGCTGGAAAGATTTACTATTGTAAAGATGGCAATTCACCCCAAGTTGATCTAGAGGCACAATTCAATGCCTTTCAAAATTCCTAATTCTTTTTCTCAGATATAGACAAATGAATCCTACAATTTATGTGGAAATTCAAGGTACACAGAAAAGCCAAAACAGTCTTGAAAAAGGAGAACAAAGTTGGAGAGCTCACATTCTCCAATTTCAAAACTTGCAGCAAAGTAAGTAATCACACATAGAAACATGTTCAACATCCTTAGCCACCACAGAAATGCAGTTCAAAACCACAATGAAATAGTTCTTCATACCTAGTGGAATGATTATAATTTTTTTAAAAAAAGAAAGAGAGACAGGAACAAATGTTGGTGAGCATGTGGAGAAAGGAACTCTCATACACCGCAGGTGGAAATGTACAATGTTATAGCTGTTTTGAGGAACCACCTGGCTTGTCTTCAAAATTTAAACATGGAGTTACCATATGACCCAGCAATTCACTCCTAGATATAAACACAAGAAAAATGAAAACATATGTTCACATAAAAAGTTGTACATAATTATTCATCATAGTCAAAAAGTGTAAACCCCAGTTTTCATCAATGATGAATGGATAAACCAAATGTGGTATTCCATACAGTAGGAATAGTACTGGGCAATAAAGAGGAATGAAGTAGTGATACAAGCTACAGCATAGATAAACCTTGGAGACATTGTGCTAAATGAAAGAAGTCAGTCAAAAAGACTACTATTGTAAGATTCAACTCATGTGAAATGTCCAGAGTAGCAAGTCTATAGAGTCAGAAAGTAGATTAGTGGTTGCCTAGAGTTGGATGGGGGGTGGGGGGGAGACAAGTGAATACTAACACTACAGCACTTCTTTTTGGAGTGCTGAAAATGTTCTGTAATTGATTGTCATGATGGTTGCACAACTCTATGAATATACTAAAAGCCACTGAATTGTGCACTAAATGAGTGAATTGCTTGGTATGTGAATTACCTCTTAACAAAGCTGTTATGTATTTTTTTTTAATTTAATCAAATAATGTCATTTCTTTTTTTTTTAATTTTTTTAATTTTTTTATTTTTTATCTTCATTATATTGAGATATATTCACATACCACACAGTCATACAAAACAAATCGTACATTCGATTGTTCACAGTACCATTACATAGTTGTACATTCATCACCTAAATCAATCCCTGACACCTTCATTACCACACACACAAAAATAACAAGAATAATAATTAAACTGAAAAAGAGCAATTAAAGTAAAAAAGAACACGGGGTACCTTTGTCTGTTTGTTTGTTTCCTTCCCCTATTTTTCTACTTATCCATCCATAAACTAGACAAAGTGGAGTGTGGTCCTTATTGCTTTCCCAATCCCATTGTCACCCCTCATAGGCTACATTTTTATACAATTGTCTTCGAGATTCATGGGTTCTGGGTTGTAGTTTGATAGTTTCAGGTATCCACCACCAGCTACCCCAATTCTTTAGAACCTAAAAAGGGTTGTCTAAAGTGTGCGTAAGAGTGCCCACCAGAGTGACCTCTCGGCTCCTTTTGGAATCTCTCTGCCACTGAAGCTTCTTTCATTTCCTTTCACATCCCACTTTTGGTCAAGAAGATGTTCTCCATCCCACGATGCCGGGTCTACATTCCTCCCCGGGAGTCATATTCCACATTGCCAGGGAGATTCACTCCCCTGGGTGTCGGATCCCACGTAGGGGGGAGGGCAGTGATTTCACCTTTCAAGTTGGCTTAGCTAGAGAGACAGGGCCACATCTGAGCAACAAAGAGGCATTCGGGAGGAGGCTCTTAGGCACAATTATAGGGATGCCTAGCCTCTCCTTTGCAGCAACCATCTTCCCAAGGGTAAAACCAATGGTAGAGGGCTCAACCCATCAAACCACCAGTCCCCTATGTCTGTGGTCATGTTAGCAACCATCGAGGTGGGGTAGGCCAATACCCCTGCATTCTCCACAGGCTCCTCAAAGGGGCTCTACATATTTTTTCCCTTTTTTTTCTTTTTAAATCAACTGTATGAAAAAAAATAATTAAAAAAGAAAAAACATACAATAAAAGAACATTTCAAAGAGACCATAACAAGGGAGTAAGAAAAAGACAACTAACCTAAGATAACTGCTTTACTTCCAACATGTTCCTACTTTACCCCAAGAAAGTTACCTAATATAGCAACATTTCTGTGAACTTGTTCCTACTATATCCATCAGAAATTAACATACCATAGTCATTCCTGGGCATCCCCAGAACGTTAAATAGCTTATCAGTTCTTCTTGGATTATTGTTCCCCCTTTCTTAATTGCTCTCTATTGCTAGTTCCCCTACATTCTACATTATAAACCATTTCTTTTACATTTTTCAAATTTCACATTAGTGGTAGCATATAATATTTCTCTTTTTGTGCCTGGCGTATTTCACTCAGCATTATGTCTTCAAGGTTCATCCATGTTGTCATATGTTTCACGAGACCATTCCTTCTTACTGCCATGTAGTAGTCCATCGTGTGTATATACCACATTTTATTTATCCACTCATCTGTTGAAGGACATTTGGGTTGTTTCCATCTCTTGGCAATTGTGAATAATGCTGCTATGAACATTGGCGTGCAGATATCTGTTCGTGTCACTGCTCTCCGATCTTCCAGGTATATACCGAGAAGTGCAATCGCTGGATCGAATGGTAACTCTATATCTAGTTTTCTAAGGAACTGCCAGACTGACTTCCAGAGTGCCTGAACCATTATACAGTCCCACCAACAATGAATAAGAGTTCCAATTTCTCCACATCCCCTCCAGCATTTGTAGTTTGCTGTTTGTTTAATGGCAGCCATTCTAATTGGTGTTAGACGGTATCTCATTGTGGTCTTAATTTATATCTCTCTAATAGCTAGTGAAGCTGAACATTTTTTCATGTGCTTCTTGGCCATTTGTATTTTCTGTTCAGAGAAGTGTCTTTTTATATCTTTTGCCCATTTTATAATTAGGCTGTCTGTACTATTGTCATTGAGTTGTAGGATTTCTTTATATATGCAAGATATCAGTCTTTTCTCAGATACATGGTTTCCAAAAATTTTTTCCCATTGAGTTGGCTGCCTCTTTACCTTCTTGAGAAATTCCTTTGAGGTGCAGAAACTTCTAAGCTTGAGGAGTTCCCATTTATCTATTTTTTCTTTTGTTGCTTGTGCTTTGGGTGTAAAGTCTAGGAAGTGGCCGCCTAATACAAAGTCTTGAAGATGTTTTCCTACATTATCTTCTAGGAGTTTTATGGTACTTTCTTTTATATTGAGATCTTTGGTCCATTTTGAGTTAATTTTTGTGTAGGGGGTGAGGTAGGGGTCCTCTTTCATTCTTTTGGATATGGATATCCAACTCTCCCAGCCCCATTTGTTGAAAAGACCATTATGGCTCAGTTCGGTGACTTTGGGGGCCTTATCAAAGATCAGTCGGCCATAGATCTGAGGGTCTATCTCCAAATTCTCAATTCGATTCCATTGATCTATATGTCTATCTTTGTGCCAGTACCATGCTGTTTTGACAACTGTGGCTTTATAATAAGCTTCAAAGTCAGGGAGTGTAAGTCCTCCCACTTCGTTTTTCTTTTTTAGAGTGTCTTTAGCAATTCGAGGCATTTTCCCTTTCCAAATAAATTTGATAACTAGGTTTTCCAAGTCTGCAAAGTAGGTTGTCGGAATTTTGATTGGGATTGCATTGAATCTGTAGATGAGTTTGGGTAGAATTGACATCTTAATGACGTTTAGCCTTCCTATCCATGAACATGGAATATTTTTCCATCTTTTAAGGTCCCCTTCTATTTCTTTTAGTAGAGTTATGTAGTTTTCTTTGTATAGGTCTTTTACATCTTTGGCTAAGTTTATTCCTAGGTACTTGACTTTTTTAGTTGCTATTGAAAATGGTATCTTTTTCTTGAGTGTCTCTTCAGTTTGTTCATTCCTAGCTTATAGAAACATTACTGACTATGTGCATTAATCTTGTATCCCACTACTTTGCTAAATTTCTTTATTAGCTCTAGTAGTTGTATCGTCGATTTCTCAGGGTTTTCCAGATATAAGATCATATGATCTGCAAACAATGACAGTTTTACTTCTTCTTTCCAATTTGGATGCCTTTTATTTCTTTGTCTTGCCGGATTGCCCTGGCTAGCACTTCCAGCACAATGTTGAATAACAGTGGTGACAGCGGGCATCCTTGTCTTGTTCCTGATCTTAAAGGGAGGCTTTCAGTCTCTCTCCATTGAGTACTACGCTGGCTGTGGGTTTTTCATATATGCTCTTTATCATATTGAGGAAGTTTCCTTCAATTCCTACCTTTTGAAGTGTTTATATCAAAAAGGGATGTTGGATTTTGTCAAATGCTTTTTCAGCATCTATTGAGATGATCATTTGATTTTTCCCTTTCGAGTTTTTAATGTGTTGTAATACATTGATTGATTTTCTTATGTTGGACCATCCTTGCATGCCTGGAATGAACTCCACTTGGTCATGGTGTATGATTTTTTTAATGTGTCTTTGGATTCGATTTGCAAATATTTTGTTGAGGATTTTTGCATCTATATTCATTAGGGAGATTGGCCAGTAGTTTTCCTTTTTTGTAGCATCTTTGCCTGGTTTTGGTATTAGATTGATGTTAGCTTCATAAAATGAGTTAGGTAGTGTTCCATTTTCTTCAATGTTTTGAAAGAGTTTGAGTAAGCTTGGTGTCAGTTCTTTCTGGAAAGTTTGGTAGAATTCCCCTGTGAAGCCATCTGGCCCTGGGCATTTATTTGTGGGAAGATTTTTGATGATTGATTGGATCTCTTTGCTTGTGATCGGTTCACTGAGGTCTTCTATTTCTTCTCTGGTCAGTCTAGGTTGTTCATATGTTTCCAGGAAATTGCCTGTTTCCTCTACATTATCCAGTTTGTTGCCATACAGTTGTTCATAGTATCCTCTTATAATTTTTTTTAATTTCATCAGGATCTGCAGTTATGTCACCTTTTTCATTCATTATTTTGTTTATATGGGACTTCTCTCTTTTTGATTTTGTCAGTCTAGCTAGGGGCTTGTCAATCTTGTTGATCTCAAAGAACCAACTTTTGTTGATATTTATCCTCTCTATTGTTTTTTTGTTCTCTATGTCATTTATTTCTGCTTTAATCCTTGTTATTTCTTTTCTTCTACTTGGTTTAGGATTGGTTTGCTGTTCATTTTCTAGCTTCTTCAGTTGATCCATTAGTTCTTTGATTTTTGCTCTTTCTTACTTTTTAATATATGCATTTAGTGCTATAAATTTCCCCCTCAGTACTGCTTTTGCTTCATCCCATAGGTTTTGGTATGTTGTGTTCTCATTTTCATTCACCTCTATATATTTAGCAATTTCTCTTGCTATTTCTTCTTTAACCCACTGATTGTTCAGGAGTGTGTTGTTTAACCTCCAGGTATTTGTGAATTTTCTAAGTCTCTGATGGTTATTGACTTCTAATTGTATTCCATTGTGGTCAGAGAATGTGCTTTGAATAATTTCAATCTTTTTAAATTTATTGAGGCTTGTTTTATGTCCCAGCATATGATCTATTCTGGAGAAAGTTCCATGAGCACTAGAAAATATGTGTATCCTGGTGATTTGGGATGTAATGTTCTGTATATGTCTGTTAAAACCAATTAATTTATCAGATTGTTTAGGTTTTCAATTTCCTTATTGGTCTTCTGTCTGGTTGATCTATCTCTAGGAGAGAGTGACGTGCTGAAGTCTCCCACAATTATTGTGGAAACATCAATTGCTTCCTTCAGTTTTGTCAGTGTTTCTCTCATGTATTTTGTGGCACCTTGATTGGGTGCATAGACATTCATGATTGTTATTTCTTCCTGTTGAATTGCCCCTTTTATTAGTATGTAGTGGCCTTCTTTTTCTCTCAAAACATCCCTGCATTTAAAGTCTATTTTATCTGAGATTAATATTGCTATACCTGCTTTCTTTTGGCTGTAGCTTGCATGAAATATGTTTTTCCATCCTTTCACTTTCAATTTCTTTGTGTCCCTGTGTCTAAGATGAGTCTCTTGTATGCAACATATTGATGGTTCCTTTTTTTTTGATCCATTCTGTGAATCTATATCTTTTAATTGGGGAGTTTAATCCATTTACATTCAACGTTATAACCGTGAAGGCATTTCTTGAATCAGCCATCTTATCCTTTGGTTTATGTTTGTCATATATATTTTTCCCCTCTCTCTATTAATATCCTTTATTTTACCCATACTGAATCTCTTTAGTACTGAACCTTTCTCCAAGTCTCTCTGTCCTTTCTTTCTTTCTCTGTCTGTAGGGCTCCCTTTAGTATCTCCAGTAGGGCAGGTCTATTGTTAGCAAATTCTCTCAGCATTTGTTTGTCTGTGAAAAATTTAAGCTCTCCCTCAAATTTGAAGGAGAGCTTTGCTGGATAATGTATTCTTGGTTGGAAATTTTTCTCACTCAGAATTTTAAATATATCGTGCCACTGCCTTCTCGCCTCCATGGTGGTTGCTGAGTAGTCACTACTTAGTCTCATGCTGTTTCCTTTGTATGTGGTGAATTGCTTTTCTCTTGCTGCTTTCAGAACTTGCTCCTTCTCTTCCGTGTTTGACAGTGTGATCAGGATATGTCTCGGAGTTGGTTTATTTGGATTTATTCTATTTGGAGTTCGCTAAGCATTTATGATTTGTGTATTTATGTTGTTTAGAAGATTTGGGAAGTTTTCCCCAACAATTTCTTTGAATGCTCTTCCTAGACCTTTACCCTTTTCTTCCCCTTCTGGAACACGAATGAGTCTTACATTCAGATGTTTTATATTATCTATCATATCCCTGAGGTCCGTTTCGATTTTTTCAATTTTTTTCCCCATTGTTTCTTTTATGCTTCCATTTTCCATTCTGTCATCTTCTAGGTCACTGATCCGTTGTTCAACTTCCTCTAGTCTTGTACTATGAGTGTCCAGAATCTTTTTAATTTGGTCAACAGTTTCTTTAATTTCCATAAGATCATCTATTTTTTTATTTAGTCTTACAATGTCTTCTTTATGTTCTTCTAGGGTCTTCTTGATATCCTTTATATCCCACACTATGGTCTCATTGTTCATCTTTAGTTCTTTGAGTAGTTCCTCTAGATGCTGTGTCTCTTCTGATCTTTTGATTTGGGTGCTTGGGCTTGGGTTATCCATATCGTCTGGTTTTTTCATATGCTTTATAATTTTCTGTTGTTTTTGGCCTCTTGGCATTTGCTTAACTTGATAGTGTTATTTTAGGATTTGTAGACCAATTGAAGTCCTTATCTCTAATTTAGCAGATCTACAGTTTCATGGAGTACACTTTCTCTAACTACCTAGCAGGTGACATCCACGAGCCACCTGTTCTCCACAAGCCAGTTCTCCCCTGCTTTGCCTTTGTGGTGAGTGGGGGAGTGAGTCTTGTGGGGTCCAGTTGGTGTACCACGCTTGAGTGTGTGGTTGGTGTTGCCCGCCCTGTATATGGGGCATGTTTCTGGGCGGTCAGGGAAGGGAGGTGGCTCTAACAATCAAATCTCCCTGGTGATCCTGGAGTTTTAAAGCTGCTGCAGTAGTCTAATCCTTCAGTTCAGTCCTGCCACAGTTGGTCTCTGCCAGTGACCCACAAGTCCTTGGTATTGGTGTATGGCTGCTGAGACTCGCGAGTGGGTCCCTCTTCCAGGCCGTGCACCCCCTGGTCCTCTGTTGAGGGATGACTGTGCTATGTCACAGGTGAGTGCTGTCCCCCCAGGGCAGTTCTGGGCTGCTGGGCTGTGTAGGGAGGCTCCCAATCTGCTGAAATGATGGCTGAATGGGGCTTTGTTAATTCACCCTGCTCCACCTTCCCAACTCTGGGACAATCAACTGAGGCTGCAGGGAAGGCTAATGTCCACACCCAGTTTTGTGGTGTGTGCCTGTTATTTGCAGCACTTCCGTCACACTGGGTTGTCTGGGGCAGCTCTGGGCTATGGGGCTGGCAACAGGCAGGAGTGTTTCCTGTCCACCAGGATGGTGGCTGTGAGTGGACACCCCCCTTTTCTTGGGAAGTTGTGGTGTTTAGTGAATTTTCTCAGCCACTGGATTATTGCCTTTTGTCTCAGAGCTCTCTTAGTTCTGCTCTTGTCTTGACCTGCCCAAATTGCAAGTCTTTGAAGCTTTCTGTATTGGGCTTCTTAGAGTAATTGTTTTAGAAAAAGAAAAAAGGATTAAAAAAAAAGGGCCCCCCTCACAGATCTAATGGGTTTTTGAAATGCTAAGAGACAAAGCAATTAGGGCCATTAAGGAAAGGTCCACAAGGCAGAGAGATCAGCTTTTCTTTGGGATTTGCATATGAGCCTCAGGGCCTGAGCTCTGCCCTTCCCCTTTCTATGTTCACCAGAACTCCAAAAATCCTCCGCTTTTATTTTGGAGTTTTTCGTGCTGTTTTTTTCTATGGCCTATCTCCTCTCTGCTGGGCTGGCTGCTCTCAGATTCTCTGGTGTCTGGTCTCAGTCTATCTATGGTTAGAGTTTGGATCAGTAGAATGAGTTTCCGATAAGGGCTGCCACTGCAGTTCTCCCTTCTCCTTCCCGGAGCTGACAGCCCCTCCTCCCACAGGACTGAGCCTGGCAGGGAGGGGTGTGGGTCCCCTGGCCACAAAAACTTACAGATTTCGCTGATCTCAGCAGTTCCTCGTTTTCATGAGTGTTGTATGAAGTATGCCCAAAGTCAGATTGCTCTGTGGTGTCCAGTCCACGCAGTTCCTGGCTTTCTACCTACTTTCCTGGAGGAGTAACTAAAACATACAGCTCACCAGTCCGCCATCTTGCCCCGCCTCCTGTTATGTATTTTTAAAAATTATTCCAGTAACTATAGGATGTTGACCAAAAACATAATTTTGAAATATTTGTCCATCTGAAGGCTGTATAAAAAGAGCTCCATTGTAAAACTGGTGAAATTTGAATAAAGTCAATTGGTTGTACCAATGTCATTTTCCTGTTTGGGGTCTTCTACTATCGATACATGATGTTTCCCATGGAGAAAACTAGATGAAGGATACAGGGGACCTCTCTATATTCTTTTTCAACTGTCTGTGAACCTATCATCATTTCAAAATAAAAAGGTGGAAAAATAAAAAGAAGAAAGCTCAACATAGCAGTCAGCGCTCTGGCTTCTAGTCCCACTTCCAAACGCTGGATGATTGTACAACTTTGGGCAAGTCACTTGACTACTCAGTTTCCTTCTCTGCAAAATGGGGGGAAAAAAACCACATTATATCCCTCAGGGTTATCAGTAAACAATGAAACTAATGTAACAGAGCTTTGAAAAGTCAAACAATTCTACATGTCTCATAGATTGCCCTGTTAAAATATCTATTTGACCACAAACAGTTTCATTTGTTTGCTTGTTTTTACTTTAATTATGGGAATTTCAAACTTATTTAAAGTGGAGAGAATAATATAATTAACCTCAAAGTACCATGAAAAAGTTTCAGTAATGGATGGGGTTGATGGTTATATGACATTGTAAATATAGCTAATGCCACTGAATTGTACCCTTAAAAATGCTTAGAATGGCAAAGTTTGGTTATATTTATGTTACCATAATTTAAAAAAAAAATTGGAGGGAAAGTTCTCCTCACCCCCAACTTTGTAGCCCAGCTAGTTGTTGCCCTGCTCATAGAACCATCTTAGAAGAAAGAACTGGCACTTACTTTAGAGATAAACTAAGGAAGAATATGTATTCTCCCTCAGGGAGCTCCAGGCTCACAAAGTCCTAATTCAGGCCTGGTTAAGGGTTAGACAGAGTAACATGGGGCAAGCCAGAGAGAGGATCTTATAGGCCCCCAAACACAGCTGTCTTGGATGTTTTTCACAAAGGAAGTGTTGAACAGTGGGTGTCCCAAAAGCCAGAGACAAGAGAAGACTGAGGAAAGAGAGAAGAATTTTTTTTAAAGGTGTAGGGTACTCTCTGCTATAACATACTCCACCTAATGTTATACTTTGCTTTAAAAAACAGAAAAAAATTATCCATCACCAGCTTCAACAACTATCAACATTCTGCCTATGTTTTCATCTATCTTCTTCACACCATTATTCCTCAAATGTTTTAAAGCAAATCCAAGACATCAAGTGAATATTGTCTTTTTAATAATAAAAATATAATGTGGGGGTGTGCCGGTTTGAATGTATTGTGTCCCCCAAATGTCTTTGTGGTTTTGTGGGGCAGAGGGTTTTGATGCTGGTTAGATTTGCTTGGAATGTACCCCACTCAGCTGTGGGAAATGATTTTGATGAGATGTTCCCATAGAGGCGTGGCCCAGCCCATTCGGTGTGGGCCTTGATCAGTGGAGCCATATAAATGAGCTGACTCAGGGGGAGGAAACCGAGTGCAGCTGGGAGTGATGTTTTGAAGAGGAGCAAGCTTGCTAGAGAGGAAAGTCCTGGGAGAAAGCCATTTTGAGGCTGGAGCTTTGGAGCAGATGCCGGCTGCCTTCCAAGCTAACAGAGGTTTTCCGGATGCCATTGGCCATCCTCCAGTGAAGGTACCCAATTGCTGAGGTGTTACCTTGGACGCTTTGTGGCCTTAAGACTGTAACTGTGTAGCGAAATAAACCCCCATTTTATAAAAGCCAATCCATCTCTGGTGTTTCACATTCTGCAGCATTAGCAAACTAGAACAGATTTTGGTACCGGGAGTGGGTTGCTTTTGCTGCTGACTTTGCAAATACCAAACATATTGGAACGTCTTTTTAAGTGGATAAGGGGAAGATTCTGGAAGAATTGTGAGGAGCTTGATAGAAAAGGCCAAAACTGCTTTAAAGAGACTGTTTATGGAAATATGGAGTCTAAAGATACTTCTGATGAGGTCTTGAACAGAAACGATGAACGTGTTGTTGTGAACTGGAAGAAAGGCGATCCTTGTTTTAAAGTGGCAGAGAATTTGGCAAAATTGAGCCCTGGTGTCAGATGGAAGGAAGAATTTGAAAGTGACAACCTGGAATACTTAGCTGCGGAGATCTCCAGACTACATGTGGAGGACGTATCCTGGCTTCTCCTTGCAGCTTATAGTAAAATGCCAGTGGAGAGAGATAAACTTAGAACTGAACTCTTGGGTTCAAAGAAACCAGAAGCTGATGGCATGGAAAATTATGAGCTTCCAGGGGGTGGAATCCCAGAAGCTACAGCCCAACATGAGGATGTAACCAAACACAAAACCCAGCCGCCATTTCAGTACAAGCCAAGATTGGAAAAGGAGTTAAGCAGAAAGGATTTGTGGAAAGTCCTATTGTCTGATGGCTTTGACCCCTGCATGCTTCATGCAAAGCCAACGGAATTTTTGTGAGATATTTATAGACAGAGCCATTGCTGGTCTGGACTGGAGGAGACAGACAAGGAAAAAATTAAAGGAAAAATCTCTTCAAAGACAGAGCCATGGAGGTTGAGGTCTGGAGCCAGGAGGTCTCGGGCTGGGAGAGCGGAGCAGCCCACACGCATGGAAAGGGTGAGTTTGCCCTGGAGATCGAGGGTGGGCTTTCCACCTCGATGCTCTGGAAGAGAGTTTTGCCACCCCAAGCCCCAAAGAGGGTGGAGCACATTCCCAGGGAATTGGGGAGAGCCTGGCTGCCACCACACTGTTCTGAAGGGGTTGAGCATGTGCCCCAGAGATGGAAGGGTATCTGGAAGCTGCCCCGATGTTTGAGGAGGGTGGGGCCGAGAAGGTGGTCTCCCCAACGTGTGGATATGTTGGAGCACTCACCCAAGCATTTGGAGAGGAAACAGCTGCCAAAAAGGCCCTTGGGAAGGGTTAGGCTCCCGCTCTCTCAAGCCCCAAGGATGCAATGTTTTTCTGTTAATGACTCTCAGACTTTGAAATCTAATGGAGTTTGTCCTGCGGATTTTAGGAACTGTTTTGCTCCTGTTAACCTTGTTTTCCTTACTGTTTCTCCTTATGGCAATGGAAATGTTTATCCTATGAATGTCTGTCCTTTGTATATTGGAAGCATATAACTTGTTCTAAGTTCATAGATCCACAGCTAAAGGAAAGATTGTGCCTTGAGACTGACCACGCCTAAATTGATTTTGATGGGATTTTGTGCTTAACTATTATTACTGAAATGATGTAAGTTTTTTGTGATATTGTGATGGAATGAATGTATTTTGCATTGGAAAGATAATGTCATTTTGGGGTCCAGGGGGTGGAATGTGCCGGTTTGAATGTATTGTGTCCCCCAAATGCCATTGTCTTTGTGGTTTTGTGGGGCAGAGGGTTTTGATGCTGGTTAGATTTGCTTGGAATGTGCCCCACTCAGCTGCAGGAAATGATTTTGATGAGATGTTCCCATGGAGGCATGGCCCCGCCCATTCAGGGGTGGGCCTTGATCAGTGGAGCTATATGAATGAGCTGACTCAGGGGGAGGAAACCGAGTGCAGCTGGGAGTGATGTTTTGAAGAGGAGCAAGCTTGCTAGAGAGGAACGTCCTGGGAGAAAGCCATTTTGAGGCCGGAGCTTTGGAGCAGACGCCGGCTGCCTTCCAAGCTAACAGAGGTTTTCCGGATACCATTGGCCATCCTCCAGTGAAGGTACCCGATTGCTGAGGTGTTATCTTGGATGCTTTGTGGCCTTAAGACTGTAACTGTGTAGCGAAATAAACCCCCGTTTTATAAAAGCCTATCCATCTCTGGTGTTTCGCATTCTGCAGCATTAGCAAACTAGAACAGGGGGGATATTATCTTAAATCCTGAAAAGGGACATATTCTAGCAAGATCTAAATGGGTATTGCCCTCTTTAGCTTGTCCCACTCTCACAGTTCTTAGAACAATGAATTTCCAATCTAACAACACCTTGTCTCATCAGTCCAGGCTCATGATGAGGCTAAGGAAGACAAGCTTACCACGGTTACAACTAGCCTGCACATGGCAGAGCTTTCCCATTTCTATCATACCATTTAACAACAAATGTTAAAACGTGATCAACCAGCTTGGTTTAAGCATCATTCATAGTAGAGATTCAACTATTTGTGACAAAGGTCATGAAGATAAGAGGGCTTTTTAAAATGAATTTTTTAAAGAAAAAAATGATTTAAAAGAATAGAGGAGATAGACAACTTCTTCTGGTCAGTAATGAAGATGACAGAAACTGTTCTCTTCCCACCTAAAATTCCTCCCCCATGTTTAGTTAGAAAGCTCTTACACATTCATGGCCCACAGCCTAATATGGAGGAAGGACAAATAGTGATAGACCTTTTTGAACAGATGTGAAAATAGAGTCTAGAGATGATACTGAGCTTGGGGGTGACTGAGCTGTGGACGCAGCACACGTGCCCCCTGTGCCAGTGCTGTTTCACACCATCCAATGAAGACTTGGTATAAACATCTTGCACTTGGTGGATATTTGTTGGGTAATAAATGAGTGAACCTAGAAAATGTGCCAGTG
>NW_023637661.1:0-19141 GCF_015220235.1 Choloepus didactylus | reverse complement strand
ACATGTAATATCCATTTCATAACAAAATTTCTGTGAACTCCCTTATGAAATCAGTTTTCGTTGACTTCCTTCACTTAATAACGAATGTCCTTGCCAAAGTCTGTATTTAATCCTATAAATTATTTTTAGTTCATCTATGGGTAGCATTTACTAACCTGTAAGAATTCTCTGAATCCATCTGTGGTGATATTTGAGAAAGAATTTATATGTTTATAATATTATAAGAAGTATGGTTGATTTTCCTGAAGGTTTTTTATCCAGTTAGATTTTTATTATGAACAAAACTTAATTAAAAGTTGGACAAACTGCCTCAAAACACACAGAGTGTCAGGATGGCCAACAGTTAGAAAAATGTGCGGTCGCGTCTACTGCTTCGGGGGGGGGGGCGGCCGGTTGCTGAACCCTCGGCTCTCGGCGTTGCTCGGAGGGTACCGGCGGCTGGGGCTCTTTCCCGGAAGCGAGGGCGAGGCGGGGGACTTGGCCAGGTCCCCGGCGGTGGCGTGCAAGGTGTGGAGGGCGGTGAGAAGGGAAAGACAAGACACTCTTCCTCCAGTAGGGGTAGAACAAAAGGACCTTTATTCAGGGGTGAGCACAGGTTATATAGGCTGGCATAGAGGGCGGGGGTTGTTACAAGCCAATGCTGAGGGGATAAAGGGTAGGATTGGTTCTGAGAGGGTGCGGAGGTTAAGATTGGTTCTAAGAGGGCACGGAGGTAGTTTGAAAAGGGGCGGGAGTTGCTCTGGCAACGGTGTCTGGCAACAGTGTATGCGAACTGGTGGTGGCGGGAGTTGCTCTGGCAACGGGGGGTGTATGAGCAAGATAAGGGGGTGGGGAAAAGGCGGTTCCCTCCGGCAAGCCTCCCCTAACGGTGGTATTTTGGGTGAGGAAATGGGGCCTGTCTCCGGCCACACTTTCCCAGGCCTGGGGGGCTGTGGAGGGCGCTGTCACCCGTGCCCACCACCCTCCCCAGGGGCGGATCCGGTCCCCTGGCCCAGGCCCACCAAGTTGAAGCACGTAATCAGTGTCCCGCATTTCCCCCTTCTTTTCAAATTGAAGGAAGAAGCTTACCGGAGAGGTCCGCTAAGGGATGAGGGAAGGGGGAGGCCGGGGAGGGGAAAAGGGGTTGACGGTGGCTCAGCGAGGCTGGAGCTCGGCGTTGGTGTGGCGCCCGGGCGCTCGACAGGGGCCTTGCCGCTTGCGGGATGGATGAGGGTGGCGACGCTGAGGAGGGTCAGCTTTTTCAGTGGAGGCAAGTTGTTGATACCGGACTTGCACAAATGATGAGAGGACAGCATTGGTATTGGCCTGGCTTTTAGCAAGTTGGCGAAGTCTGCGGATAACCCAGGGTCCTAGGGTGAGAGCTAGAATAATTATTAGTAGGGGGCCTATGAGGGGGAGGAGGTAAGGGAGAGGAGGAGGGAGTAAAGAGTGTGGGACCAATAGTTGGCAGCTTCACACGGACCCTTGTTGCGCTTGTTCTAGTCCTTCTCGGACTTTCTTAGGCTGTTCTTCGGCGAGACCTGTGGAATTGGCATAAACACAGCATTCTTCTCCTAGGGCGGCGCAAAGGCTCCTTCTTTGAGGAGAAGAAGATCGAGACCTCGACGGTTTTGGAGCACGACCTCAGAGAGGGAGTTAACAGAATTTTTAAGATGGGAAATAGCGTTTTTGTAGGTGAGTAATATCTTCGTCCACGGCTGCCCTGAGGTGAGTTAGGGCAGAGTTTTGTCGGGCTTAGCACGGCATTCCAGTGCCAGTGCCTACACGACCTAGGAGGGTGGCGATCGTGAGGACGGTGATGGGCTCTCGCTTTTGCAGAGGGGCAGGAGCTGCAGTTTTTTCCAGGCGGAGGAAGAAGTCTTCCTCGCTGTGGTACAGGACCCTAGGGATAAGGACAATTAGGAGGCAGTTTCTTTAGTTATATTGATGGTTTGCACGTTAAGGCAGGGGGTAAGTCCTATAGAGGAGCAGAGCCATTGGGAGGAGTTGTGAGGAATAAGAAATTTGGCAGGGCTGCTGGGAGATGAGTAGTTGGCACAAGCTGTGACGTTGGGAGAGTTACATGAGCGAGGGCGGATGCACTTTCCTGTAAAGGAGACTGAAATGAAAAGGTTAGGGGGACGGCAGAGGTATTCCCAATTGCATTTCGAGGGGCTGTCCTCTGTGTTTTCTGAAAAGGAGAGGTTGGAGGCAACTGGCTCATACAGGGGGAAGGAGGGTGAGAGGCAAAGCCAACAAGAGGAGGTAAGATTGGGGTTGGAGGAATTCACTGAGGTGAAGGCGCTTGGATAAGGCCGAGTAGGGGAGAGGAGTAGCGAGAGGGGGGTAGAGGAGGTTCGGGGTGGTTGGGTTGGCGATGCATTGTTTGCAGCTGAGGTGCAGCTGGTTGGAGCTCAGGTGCGGCTGGAGGGCTGTGGAAAAAGGGGGTTCACTCGGACTGGGGGTCCAGGCCCAGGTGTACTGTTGTCATCTGGTGCACCAGGTTGCGGAGACGACGGCGTTCTCGTCTCGTTAGACGCGTGGTTGCTGGTGGCGGGCCGGATTGCCCTTCCTGGGATCCAGATTGGTTGTGCTGCATCATCTGGGAAAACACAAGCAAAACCGCGCCCCTGGGCGAGGAGTGGGGAGGGACCCTTCCAGGCATTATTCTCTGGGTCCTTCAGTAAAACCATCGGGGCCTGGGTGGGCCTATACGAGGGCCCCCAATGTTTATGTAGGGGCTGAAAGCCCTTCTTTATTGAATGTGAGTAGATTAAGGTGAATAAGGGCTGCTATGATAAGGTCCCCTGGAGTTGCCTGGGGGAGCATTGCCCTTTCTTTTTCAATTTGTGTTTTTAAGCGGCGATGGACTGCTTCCACAATGGCTTGCCCCTGTGGATTATAGGGATGCAAAATGATGGGTGATGTTATATAACTGAAGAAAGGCCGCATAGGAGGCACTGCGATAGGCAGGCCCATTGTCCGTTTTTAGGTCCCAGGGGACTCCCATGAAGAGAATTCCTTGTCTTAGGGCCTTGATACAGTGTTTGGCCGTTTCCCCGGCAAGGGGGACTGCATAACACATGGCCGAGAAGGTGTTAATTATTACATGCACATATTTGAGGCGTCTAAAGGACGGAACGTGAGTTACATCCATTTGCCATCTAGAATTGGGTTTTAGGCCTCGTGGGTTGACTCCCTGAGGTAGCAGGGGGCCAAGCGGCGCAAAGGGCGCACAAGTTGCACAATTGCGGACAAGATGTTTACAGGTGTCTAGGGGGAGGCCACATAAATGATGTAACGACGTAGCCGAAAAGTGAAACCTGGAATGCAATAACTTGGCCTGGTTAACAGCATCCCCTGGAGGGGCTGCCGTGTGGGTTAGCATAGCTTGGGTATTCTGAGCTGAGACCGCTTGGTCTACTATACTATTGCCATTAGCCAGGGGCCCCGGAAGGCCTGAGTGACTACGAATGTGGCTAATGAACCAAGGATCCTGTCGATGCTCCAGGATGCTTCTGAGGTCAGAAAGTGCTTTATCAATGGCCGAGTCTCCCGGGAAAAAGGTGGAAAACGCGAGGACTCGGCAGACCTGATACGTGTAGAGGCTGTCTGTGAAAATGTTTACTGGGTGGTTGCAGTGGGTGTTTTAGCGCGTATGACACCGCCAGAATTTCCCCCACTTGGACTGAATGAAGGTTGACATAGCTGAATAGGCGGGGTTTGGGTGGTCCTGAGAATAAGAGAGGAAGGCGAAACGGGTTTTGGAGGCGTCAGTGAAGACGGTAGTGGCACCCGGGATGGGTGCAGAGGAGGGGAAAGGATGGAAGGGGCTGCGGAAGGGAAGCTTGGCGAGCCCCTGTAACAGTCGATGGCTAGGATAGTGGCAGCTGAATTCCCTCAGAAATCCTTCTGAGAGGATTTGCATGTCCGGGTTATCACGTATAAGCAGGCGGGTTTGGCCTGCATCCAGGGGCCAAACAATTTTTTTCCAGCGGCGCTCCAAATACATGAACAGCCAGGGTGACTAGATCTGAAGCTAGGCTGATTCAGAGCCACACTGCGGGGCAAATTTTCCTAAGCCGGCTTTTAGCAGGGTGCACTCAAAGTAGAAGGCCTGGCACGGGAGTGGGGGTAGGGGCAGCGCTGTCCTAAGGGTTGCCTTGAGGTGTAGAAGGCAGCCAGGGGTTGTTAGTCGGCAGGGTGGGAGGAGTAGCGGCAACTGCCGGTAGCGCCTCCGAGGGGGAGCATGTCGAAGGGGGAGGCGGAAGTGGGAGGCCCCAAGCGTCGCAAGATGGCGGCGCGGTGGGCGTGGCTAAGACACAAGATGGCGGACTAGCTCCGCCCTGTGAAAGGGCAGGGCCGAAGGCATAAGATGGTGGACTAGCTCCGCCCTGTGAAAGGGCGGGGCCGAAGGCATAAGATGGCGGACTAGCTCCGCCCTGTGAAAGGGCGGGGACGAAGGCATAAGATGGCAGACTAGCTCCGCCCTGTGAAAGGGGCGGGGGCCTAAGCATAAGATGGCGACTAGCTCCGCCCTGTGAAAGGGCGGGGCCTAAGGCATAAGATGGCGGACTAGCTCCGCCCTGTGAAAGGGCGGGGTAAAGCTGCATGCGGTTTTCTGGCCCGGCTTAGGGCTGACGTCATCACTAGAGCACTTCCTCCCCTCGGTAGAAGAAGAAGGAGGAAGTTCGCCATTTTGGAGCAGTCTGGGGGGGGGCGGTTGCAAAGAGGCACACGGCGCCAAACAAAGAAACAAAGACACAAAGGACTACAGCAAAGTAATGGAGGGGAAGAGGGAGAGCTACTGGAGGAAGAGTGTCAGGAGGAATGGGGGACATAGGAAGAGAGGACGAAAGGTAGTTGGGGGCAATAGCCGGGTTAATACGGGAAAGGAGGAGCGGCCCGGGCGCGGAGCGGCAAGGGAGAGGCGGCTCCGGACATGGAGCGGCGAGGGAGAGGCGGCTCCGCGGGGCGGCGAGGGAGAGGCGGCCCTTACCTTGCAGGCGAGGAGAAGGGGAGTTGGAGAGGCGTCCGGGCGAGCGGGTGGTTTACTGGACCGCTGTGTGGAGAGGACCATCCTCACACGGGGCACCAGTTGCGGTCGCGTCTACTGCTTTGGGGGGGGGGGCGGCCGGTTGCTGAACCCTCGGCTCTCGGCGTTGCTCGGAGGGTACCGGCGGCTGGGGCTCTTTCCCAGAGGCGAGGGCGACGCGGGGGACTTGGCCAGGTCCCCGGCGGTGGCGTGCAAGGTGTGGAGGGCGGCGAGAAGGGAAAGACAAGACACTCTTCCTCCAGTAGGGGTAGAACAAAAGGACCTTTATTCAGGGGTGAGCACAGGTTATATATGCTGGCATACAGTGCGGGGGTTGTTACAAGACAATGCTGAGGGGATAAAGGGTAGGATTGGTTCTGAGAGGGTGCGGAGGTTAGAATTGGTTCTAAGAGGGCGCAGAGGTAGTTTGAAAAGGGGCGGGAGTTGCTCTGGCAACGGTGTCTGGCAACAGTGTATGCGCACTGGTGGTGGTGGGAGTTGCTCTGGCAACGGGGGGTGTGTGAGCAAGATAAGGGGGTGGGGAAAAGGCGGTTCCCTCCGGCAAGCCTCCCCTAACGGTGGTATTTTGGGTGAGGAAATGGGGCCTGCCTCCGGCCTCACTTTCCCAGGCCTGGGGGGCTGTGGAGGGCGCTGTCACCCGTGCCCACCACCCTCCCCAGGGGCGGATCCGGTCCCCTGGCCCAGGCCCACCAAGTTGAAGCACGTAATCAGTGTCCCGCATTTCCCCCTTCTTTTCAAATTGAAGGAAGAAGCTTACCGGAGAGGTCCGCTAAGGGATGAGGGAAGGGGGAGGCCGGGGAGGGGAAAAGGGGTTGACGGTGGCTCAGCGAGGCTGGAGCTCGGCGTTGGTGTGGCGCCCGGGCGCTCGACAGGGGCCTTGCTGCTTGCGGGATGGACGAGGGTGGCGACGCTGAGGAGGGTCAGCTTTTTCAGTGGAGGCAAGTTGTTGATACTGGACTTGCACAAATGATGAGAGGACAGCATTGGTATTGGCCTGGCTTTTAGCAAGTTGGCGAAATCTGCGGATAACCCAGGGTCCTAGGGTGAGAGCTAGAATAATTATTAGTAGGGGGCCTATGAGGGGGAGGAGGTAAGGGAGGAGGGAGGTAAAGATGTGGGACCAATATTTGGCAGCTTCACAGTCCCTTTTGCGCTGTTCTAGTCCTTCTCGGACTTTCTTTAGGCTGTCTTTGGCGAGACCTGTGGAATTGGCATAAACACAGCATTCTTCTCCTAGGGCGGCGCAAAGGCCTCCTTCTTTGAGGAGAAGAAGATCGAGACCTCGACGGTTTTGGAGCACGACCTCAGAGAGGGAGTTAACAGGATTTTTAAGATGGGAAATAGCGTTTTGTAGGTGAGTAATATCTTCGTCCACGGCTGCCCTGAGGTGAGTTAGGGCAGAGTTTTGTCGGGCTAGCACGGCAATTCCAGTGCCAGTGCCTACAAGACCTAGGAGGGTGGCGATCATGAGGACGGTGATGGTCTCTCGCTTTTGCAGAGGGGCAGGAGCTGCAGTTTTTTCCAGGCGGAGGAAGAAGTCTTCCTCGCTGTGGTACAGGACCCTAGGGATAAGGACAATTAGGAGGCAAGTTTCTTTAGTTATATTGATGGTTTGCACGTTAAGGCAGGGGGTAAGTCCTGTAGAGGAGCAGAGCCATTGGGAGGAGTTGTGAGGAATAAGAAATTTGGCAGGGCTGCTGGGAGATGAGTAGTTGGCACAAGCTGTGAGGTTGGGAGAGTTACTTGAGCGAGGGCGGATGCACTTTCCTGTAAAGGAGACTGAATGAAAGGTTAGGGGGACGGCAGAGGTATTCCAATTGCATTTCGAGGGGCTGTCCTCTGTGTTTTCTGAAAAGGAGAGGTTGGAGGCAACTGGCTCATACAGGGGGAAGGAGGTGGAGAGGCAAAGCCAACAAGAGGAGGTAAGATTGGGGTTGGAGGAATTCACTGAGGTGAAGGCCGCTTGGATAAGGCCGAGGAGGGGAGAGGAGTAGCGAGAGGGGGGTAGAGGAGGTCGGGGTGGTGGGGTTGGCGATGCATTGTTTGCAGCCGAGGTGCGGCTGGTTGGAGCTGAGGTGCGGCTGGAGGGCTGTGGAAAAAGGGGGTTCACTCGGACTGGGGTCCAGGCCCAGGTGTACTGTTGTCATCTGGTGCACCAGGTTGCGGAGACGACGGCGTTCTCGTCTCGTTAGACGCGTGGTTGCTGGTGGCGGGCCGGATTGCCCTTCCTGGGATCCAGATTGGTTGTGCTGCATCATCTGGGAAAACACAAGCAAACCCGCGCCCCTGGGCGAGGAGTGGGGAGGGACCCTTCCAGGCATTATTCTCTGGGTCCTTCCAGTAAACCATCGGGGCCTGGGTGGGCCTATACGAGGGCCCCCAATGTTTATGTAGGGGCGAAAGCCCTTCTTTATTGAATGTGAGTAGATTAAGGTGAATAAGGGCTGCTATGATAAGGTCCCCTGGAGTTGCCTGGGGGAGCATTGCCCTTTCTTTTTCAATTTGTGTTTTTAAGCGGCGATGGACTGCTTCCACAATGGCTTGCCCCTGTGGATTATAGGGGATGCCAAAATGATGGGTGATGTTATATAACTGAAGAAAGGCCGCAAAGGAGGCACTGCGATAGGCAGGCCCATTGTCCGTTTTTAGGTCCCAGGGGACTCCCATGAAGAGAATTCCTTGTCTTAGGGCCTTGATACAGTGTTTGGCCGTTTCCCCCGGCAAGGGGGACTGCATAACACATGGCCGAGAAGGTGTTAATTATTACATGCACATATTTGAGGCGTCTAAAGGACGGAACGTGAGTTACATCCATTTGCCATCTAGAATTGGGTTTTAGGCCTCGTGGGTTGACTCCCTGAGGTTGCAGGGCGCCAGGCGGCGCAAAGGGCGCACAATTTGCACAATTGCGGACAAGATGTTTACAGGTGTCTAGGGGGAGGCCACATAAATGATGTAACGACGTAGCCGAAAAGTGAAACCTGGAATGCAATAACTTGGCCTGGTTAACAGCATCCCCTGGAGGGGCTGCCGTGTGGGTTAGCATAGCTTGGGTATTCTGAGCTGAGACCGCTTGGTCTACTATACTATTGCCATTAGCCAGGGGCCCCGGAAGGCCTGAGTGACTACGAATGTGGCTAATGAACCAAGGATCCTGTCGATGCTCCAGGATGCTTCTGAGGTCAGAAAGTGCTTTATCAATGGCCGAGTCTCCCGGGAAAAAGGTGGAAAACGCGAGGACTCGGCAGACCTGATACGTGTAGAGGCTGTCTGTGAAAATGTTTACTGGGTGGTTGCAGTGGGTGTTTAGCGCGTATGACACCGCCAGAATTTCCCCCACTTGGACTGAATGAAGGTTGACATAGCTGAATAGGCGGGGTTTTGGGTGGTCCTGAGAATAAGAGAGGAAGGCGAAACGGGTTTTGGAGGCGTCAGTGAAGACGGTAGTGGCACCCGGGATGGGTGCAGAGGAGGGGAAAGGATGGAAGGGGCTGCGGAAGGGAAGCTTGGCGAGCCCCTGTGACAGTCGATGGCTAGGATAGTGGCAGCTGAATTCCCTCTGAAATCCTTCTAAGAGGATTTGCATGTCCGGGTTATCACGTATAAGCAGGCGGGTTTGGCCTGCATCCAGGGGCCAAACAATTTTTTCCGGCGGCGCTCCAAATACATGAACAGCCAGGGTGACTAGATCTGAAGCTAGGCTGATTCAGAGCCACACTGCGGGGCAAATTTTCCTAAGCCGGCTTTTAGCAGGGTGCACTCAAAGTAGAGGGCCTGGCACGGGAGTGGGGGTAGGGGCAAGCGCTGTCCTAAGGGTTGCCTTGAGGTGTAGAAGGCAGCCAGGGGTTGTTAGTCGGCAGGGTGGGAGGAGTAAGCGGCAACTGCCGGTAGCGGCTCCGAGGGGGAGCTTGTCGAAGGGGGAGGCGGAAGTGGGAGGCCCCAAGCGTCGCAAGATGGCGGCGTGGTGGGCGTGGCTAAGACACAAGATGGCGGACTAGCTCCGCCCTGTGGAAGGGCGGGGCTTAAGGCATAAGATGGCGGACTAGCTCCGCCCTGTGAAAGGGCGGGGCCGAAGGCATAAGATGGTGGACTAGCTCCGCCATGTGAAAGGGCGGGGCTTAAGGCATAAGATGGCAGACTAGCTCCGCCCTGTGAAAGGGCGGGGCCGAAGGCATAAGATGGTGGAGTAGCCCCGCTCTGTGAAAGGGTCGGGCCGAAGGCATAAGATGGCGGACTAGCTCCGCCATGTGAAAGGGCGGGGCCGAAGGCATAAGATGGCGGACTAGCTCCGCCCTGTGAAAGGGCGGGGCCGAAGGCATAAGATGGCGGACTAGCTCCGCCCTGTGAAAGGGCGGGGCCGAAGGCATAAGATGGCGGACTAGCTCCGCCCTGTGAAAGGGCGGGGCCGAAGGCATAAGATGGCGGACTAGCTCCGCCCTGTGAAAGGGCGGGGCCTAAGGCATAAGATGGCGGACTAGCTCCGCCCTTTGAAAGGGCGGGGCCGAAGGCATAAGATGGCGTACTAGCTCCGCCCTGTGAAAGGGCGGGGTAAAGCGCATGCGGTTTCTGGCCCGGCTTAGGGCTGACGTCATCACTAGAGCACTTCCTCCCGTCAGTAGAAGAAGAAGGAGGAAGTTCGCCATTTTGGAGCAGTCTGGGGGGGCGGATGCAAAGAGGCACACGGCGCCAAACAAAGAAACAAAGACACAAAGGACTACAGCAAAGTAATGGAGGGGAAGAGGGAGAGCTACTGGAGGAAGAGTGTCAGGAGGAATGGGGGACATAGGAAGAGAGGACGAAAGGTAGTTGGGGGCAATAGCCGGGTTAATACGGGAAAGGAGGAGCGGCCCGGGCGCGGAGCGGCGAGGGAGAGGCGGCTCCGGACGTGGAGCGGCGAGGGAGAGGCGGCTCCGCGGGGCGGCGAGGGAGAGGCGGCCCTTACCTTGCAGGCGAGGAGAAGGGGAGTTGGAGAGGCGTCCGGGCGAGCGTGTGGTTTACTGGACCGCTGTGTGGAGAGGACCATCCTCACACGGGGCACCAGTTGCGGTCGCGTCTACTGCTTCGGGGGGGGGTCGGCCGGTTGCTGAACCCTCGGCTCTCGGCGTTGCTCGGAGGGTACCGGCGGCTATGGCTGTTTCCCGGAGGCGAGGGCGGGGCGGGGGACTTGGCCAGGTCCCCGGCGCTGGCGTGCAAGGTGTGGAGGGCGGCGAGAAGGGAAAGACAAGACACTCTTCCTCCAGTAGGGGTAGAACAAAAGGACCTTTATTCAGGGGTGAGCACAGGTTATATAGGCTGGCATAGAGGGCGGGGGGTTGTTACAAGCCAATGCTGAGGGGATAAAGGGTAGGATTGGTTCTGAGAGGGTGCGGAGGTTAGGATTGGTTCTAAGAGGGCACGGAGG
Organism: Choloepus didactylus; assembly: GCF_015220235.1. Classification (NCBI taxonomy): domain Eukaryota; kingdom Metazoa; phylum Chordata; class Mammalia; order Pilosa; family Megalonychidae; genus Choloepus; species Choloepus didactylus. The sequence continues at coordinate 8,705 of NW_023637661.1, read as the reverse complement.
TAGTTTGAAAAGGGGCGGGAGTTGCTCTGGCAACGGTGTCTGGCAACAGTGTATGCGCACTGGTGGTGGCGGGAGTTGCTCTGGCAACGGGGGGTGTGCGAGCAAGATAAGGGGGTGGGGAAAAGGCGGTTCCCTCCGGCAAGCCTCCCCTAACGGTGGTATTTTGGGTGAGGAAATGGGGCCTGCCTCCGGCCTCACTTTCCCAGGCCTGGGGGGCTGTGGAGGGCGCTGTCACCCGTGCCCACCACCCTCCCCAGGGGCGGATCCGGTCCCCTGGCCCAGGCAAACCAAGTTGAAGCACGTAATCAGTGTCCCGCATTTCCCCCTTCTTTTCAAATTGAAGGAAGAAGCTTACCGGAGAGGTCCGCTAAGGGATGAGGGAAGGGGGAGGCCGGGGAGGGGAAAAGGGGTTGACGGTGGCTCAGCGAGGCTGGAGCTCGGCGTTGGTGTGGCGCCCGGGCGCTCGACAGGGGCCTTGCTGCTTGCGGGATGGACGAGGGTGGCGACGCTGAGGAGGGTCAGCTTTTTCAGTGGAGGCAAGTTGTTGATACCGGACTTGCACAAATGATGAGAGGACAGCATTGGTATTGGCCTGGCTTTTAGCAAGTTGGCGAAGTCTGCGGATAACCCAGGGTCCTAGGGTGAGAGCTAGAATAATTATTAGTAAGGGGCCTATGAGGGGGAGGAGGTAAGGGAGGAGGGAGGTAAAGATGTGGGACCAATAGTTGGCAGCTTCACGGTCCCTTTTGCGCTGTTCTAGTCCTTCTCGGACTTTCTTTAGGCTGTCTTCGGCGAGACCTGTGGAATTGGCATAAACACAGCATTCTTCTCCTAGGGCGGCGCAAAGGCCTCCTTCTTTGAGGAGAAGAAGATCGAGACCTCGACGGTTTTGGAGCACGACCTCAGAGAGGGAGTTAACAGGATTTTTAAGATGGGAAATAGCGTTTTGTAGGTGAGTAATATCTTCGTCCACGGCTGCCCTGAGGTGAGTTAGGGCAGAGTTTTGTCGGGCTAGCACGGCAATTCCAGTGCCAGTGCCTACAAGACCTAGGAGGGTGGCGATCGTGAGGACGGTGATGGGCTCTCGCTTTTGCAGAGGGGCAGGAGCTGCAGTTTTTTCCAGGCGGAGGAAGAAGTCTTCCTCGCTGTGGTACAGGAACCTAGGGATAAGGACAATTAGGAGGCAAGTTTCTTTAGTTATATTCATGGTTTGCACGTTAAGGCAGGGGGTAAGTCCTGTAGAGGAGCAGAGCCATTGGGAGGAGTTGTGAGGAATAAGAAATTTGGCAGGGCTGCTGGGAGATGAGTAGTTGGCACAAGCTGTGAGGTTGGGAGAGTTACTTGAGCGAGGGCGGATGCACTTTCCTGTAAAGGAGACTGAATGAAAGGTTAGGGGGACGGCAGAGGTATTCCAATTGCATTTCGAGGGGCTGTCCTCTGTGTTTTCTGAAAAGGAGAGGTTGGAGGCAACTGGCTCATACAGGGGGAAGGAGGTGGAGAGGCAAAGCCAACAAGAGGAGGTAAGATTGGGGTTGGAGGAATTCACTGAGGTGAAGGCCGCTTGGATAAGGCCGAGGAGGGGAGAGGAGTAGCGAGAGGGGGGTAGAGGAGGTCGGGGTGGTGGGGTTGGCGATGCATTGTTTGCAGCTGAGGTGCGGCTGGTTGGAGCTGAGGTGCGGCTGGAGGGCTGTGGAAAAAGGGGGTTCACTCGGACTGGGGTCCAGGCCCAGGTGTACTGTTGTCATCTGGTGCACCAGGTTGCGGAGACGACGGCGTTCTCGTCTCGTTAGACGCGTGGTTGCTGGTGGCGGGCCGGATTGCCCTTCCTGGGATCCAGATTGGTTGTGCTGCATCATCTGGGAAAACACAAGCAAACCCGCGCCCCTGGGCGAGGAGTGGGGAGGGACCCTTCCAGGCATTATTCTCTGGGTCCTTCCAGTAAACCATCGGGGCCTGGGTGGGCCTATACGAGGGCCCCCAATGTTTATGTAGGGGCGAAAGCCCTTCTTTATTGAATGTGAGTAGATTAAGGTGAATAAGGGCTGCTATGATAAGGTCCCCTGGAGTTGCCTGGGGGAGCATTGCCCTTTCTTTTTCAATTTGTGTTTTTAAGCGGCGATGGACTGCTTCCACAATGGCTTGCCCCTGTGGATTATAGGGGATGCCAAAATGATGGGTGATGTTATATAACTGAAGAAAGGCCGCATAGGAGGCACTGCGATAGGCAGGCCCATTGTCCGTTTTTAGGTCCCAGGGGACTCCCATGAAGAGAATTCCTTGTCTTAGGGCCTTGATACAGTGTTTGGCCGTTTCCCCGGCAAGGGGGACTGCATAACACATGGCCGAGAAGGTGTTAATTATTACATGCACATATTTGAGGCGTCTAAAGGACGGAACGTGAGTTACATCCATTTGCCATCTAGAATTGGGTTTTAGGCCTCGTGGGTTGACTCCCTGAGGTTGCAGGGGCCAAGCGGCGCAAAGGGCGCACAAGTTGCACAATTGCGGACAAGATGTTTACAGGTGTCTAGGGGGAGGCCACATAAATGATGTAACGACGTAGCCGAAAAGTGAAACCTGGAATGCAATAACTTGGCCTGGTTAACAGCATCCCCCGGAGGGGCTGCCGTGTGGGTTAGCATAGCTTGGGTATTCTGAGCTGAGACCGCTTGGTCTACTATACTATTGCCATTAGCCAGGGGCCCCGGAAGGCCTGAGTGACTACGAATGTGGCTAATGAACCAAGGATCCTGTCGATGCTCCAGGATGCTTCTGAGGTCAGAAAGTGCTTTATCAATGGCCGAGTCTCCCGGGAAAAAGGTGGAAAACGCGAGGACTCGGCAGACCTGATACGTGTAGAGGCTGTCTGTGAAAATGTTTACTGGGTGGTTGCAGTGGGTGTTTAGCGCGTATGACACCGCCAGAATTTCCCCCACTTGGACTGAATGAAGGTTGACATAGCTGAATAGGCGGGGTTTTGGGTGGTCCTGAGAATAAGAGAGGAAGGCGAAACGGGTTTTGGAGGCGTCAGTGAAGACGGTAGTGGCACCCGGGATGGGTGCAGAGGAGGGGAAAGGATGGAAGGGGCTGCGGAAGGGAAGCTTGGCGAGCCCCTGTAACAGTCGATGGCTAGGATAGTGGCAGCTGAATTCCCTCTGAAATCCTTCTAAGAGGATTTGCATGTCCGGGTTATCACGTATAAGCAGGCGGGTTTGGCCTGCATCCAGGGGCCAAACAATTTTTTCCGGCGGCGCTCCAAATACATGAACAGCCAGGGTGACTAGATCTGAAGCTAGGCTGATTCAGAGCCACACTGCGGGGCAAATTTTCCTAAGCCGGCTTTTAGCAGGGTGCACTCAAAGTAGAGGGCCTGGCACGGGAGTGGGGGTAGGGGCAGCGCTGTCCTAAGGGTTGCCTTGAGGTGTAGAAGGCAGCCAGGGGTTGTTAGTCGGCAGGGTGGGAGGAGAAGCGGCAACTGCCGGTAGCGGCTCCGAGGGGGAGCTTGTCGAAGGGGGAGGCGGAAGTGGGAGGCCCCAAGCGTCGCAAGATGGCGGCGTGGTGGGCGTGGCTAAGACACAAGATGGCGGACTAGCTCCGCCCTGTGGAAGGGCGGGTCTTAAGGCATAAGATGGCGGACTAGCTCCGCCCTGTGAAAGGGCGGGGCCGAAGGCATAAGATGGTGGACTAGCTCCGCCATGTGAAAGGGCGGGGCTTAAGGCATAAGATGGCAGACTAGCTCCGCCCTGTGAAAGGGCGGGGCCGAAGGCATAAGATGGTGGAGTAGCCCCGCTCTGTGAAAGGGTCGGGCCGAAGGCATAAGATGGCGGACTAGCTCCGCCATGTGAAAGGGCGGGGCCGAAGGCATAAGATGGCGGACTAGCTCCGCCCTGTGAAAGGGCGGGGCCGAAGGCATAAGATGGCGGACTAGCTCCGCCCTGTGAAAGGGCGGGGCCGAAGGCATAAGATGGCGGACTAGCTCCGCCCTGTGAAAGGGCGGGGCCTAAGGCATAAGATGGCGGACTAGCTCCGCCCTGTGAAAGGGCGGGGCCTAAGGCATAAGATGGCGGACTAGCTCCGCCCTTTGAAAGGGCGGGGCCGAAGGCATAAGATGGCGTACTAGCTCCGCCCTGTGAAAGGGCGGGGTAAAGCGCATGCGGTTTCTGGCCCGGCTTAGGGCTGACGTCATCACTAGAGCACTTCCTCCCGTCAGTAGAAGAAGAAGGAGGAAGTTCGCCATTTTGGAGCAGTCTGGGGGGGGCGGATGCAAAGAGGCACACGGCGCCAAACAAAGAAACAAAGACACAAAGGACTACAGCAAAGTAATGGAGGGGAAGAGGGAGAGCTACTGGAGGAAGAGTGTCAGGAGGAATGGGGGACATAGGAAGAGAGGACGAAAGGTAGTTGGGGGGCAATAGCCGGGTTAATACGGGAAAGGAGGAGCGGCCCGGGCGCGGAGCGGCGAGGGAGAGGCGGCTCCGGACGTGGAGCGGCGAGGGAGAGGCGGCTCCGCGGGGCGGCGAGGGAGAGGCGGCCCTTACCTTGCAGGCGAGGAGAAGGGGAGTTGGAGAGGCGTCCGGGCGAGCGTGTGGTTTACTGGACCGCTGTGTGGAGAGGACCATCCTCACACGGGGCACCAGTTGCGGTCGCGTCTACTGCTTCGGGGGGGGGGTCGGCCGGTTGCTGAACCCTCGGCTCTCGGCGTTGCTCGGAGGGTACCGGCGGCTGGGGCTCTTTCCCGGAGGCGAGGGCGGGGCGGGGGACTTGGCCAGGTCCCCGGCGCTGGCGTGCAAGGTGTGGAGGGCGGCGAGAAGGGAAAGACAAGACACTCTTCCTCCAGTAGGGGTAGAACAAAAGGACCTTTATTCAGGGGTGAGCACAGGTTATATAGGCTGGCATAGAGGGCGGGGGTTGTTACAAGCCAATGCTGAGGGGATAAAGGGTAGGATTGGTTCTGAGAGGGTGCGGAGGTTAGGATTGGTTCTAAGAGGGCACGGAGGTAGTTTGAAAAGGGGCGGGAGTTGCTCTGGCAACGGTGTCTGGCAACAGTGTATGCGCACTGGTGGTGGCGGGAGTTGCTCTGGCAACGGGGGGTGTGCGAGCAAGATAAGGGGGTGGGGAAAAGGCGGTTCCCTCCGGCAAGCCTCCCCTAACGGTGGTATTTTGGGTGAGGAAATGGGGCCTGCCTCCGGCCTCACTTTCCCAGGCCTGGGGGGCTGTGGAGGGCGCTGTCACCCGTGCCCACCACCCTCCCCAGGGGCGGATCCGGTCCCCTGGCCCAGGCAAACCAAGTTGAAGCACGTAATCAGTGTCCCGCATTTCCCCCTTCTTTTCAAATTGAAGGAAGAAGCTTACCGGAGAGGTCCGCTAAGGGATGAGGGAAGGGGGAGGCCGGGGAGGGGAAAAGGGGTTGACGGTGGCTCAGCGAGGCTGGAGCTCGGCGTTGGTGTGGCGCCCGGGCGCTCGACAGGGGCCTTGCTGCTTGCGGGATGGACGAGGGTGGCGACGCTGAGGAGGGTCAGCTTTTTCAGTGGAGGCAAGTTGTTGATACCGGACTTGCACAAATGATGAGAGGACAGCATTGGTATTGGCCTGGCTTTTAGCAAGTTGGCGAAGTCTGCGGATAACCCAGGGTCCTAGGGTGAGAGCTAGAATAATTATTAGTAAGGGGCCTATGAGGGGGAGGAGGTAAGGGAGGAGGGAGGTAAAGATGTGGGACCAATAGTTGGCAGCTTCACGGTCCCTTTTGCGCTGTTCTAGTCCTTCTCGGACTTTCTTTAGGCTGTCTTCGGCGAGACCTGTGGAATTGGCATAAACACAGCATTCTTCTCCTAGGGCGGCGCAAAGGCCTCCTTCTTTGAGGAGAAGAAGATCGAGACCTCGACGGTTTTGGAGCACGACCTCAGAGAGGGAGTTAACAGGATTTTTAAGATGGGAAATAGCGTTTTGTAGGTGAGTAATATCTTCGTCCACGGCTGCCCTGAGGTGAGTTAGGGCAGAGTTTTGTCGGGCTAGCACGGCAATTCCAGTGCCAGTGCCTACAAGACCTAGGAGGGTGGCGATCGTGAGGACGGTGATGGGCTCTCGCTTTTGCAGAGGGGCAGGAGCTGCAGTTTTTTTCCAGGCGGAGGAAGAAGTCTTCCTCGCTGTGGTACAGGACCCTAGGGATAAGGACAATTAGGAGGCAAGTTTCTTTAGTTATATTGATGGTTTGCACGTTAAGGCAGGGGGTAAGTCCTGTAGAGGAGCAGAGCCATTGGGAGGAGTTGTGAGGAATAAGAAATTTGGCAGGGCTGCTGGGAGATGAGTAGTTGGCACAAGCTGTGAGGTTGGGAGAGTTACTTGAGCGAGGGGCGGATGCACTTTCCTGTAAAGGAGACTGAATGAAAGGTTAGGGGGACGGCAGAGGTATTCCAATTGCATTTCGAGGGGCTGTCCTCTGTGTTTTCTGAAAAGGAGAGGTTGGAGGCAACTGGCTCATACAGGGGGAAGGAGGTGGAGAGGCAAAGCCAACAAGAGGAGGTAAGATTGGGGTTGGAGGAATTCACTGAGGTGAAGGCCGCTTGGATAAGGCCGAGGAGGGGAGAGGAGTAGCGAGAGGGGGGTAGAGGAGGTCGGGGTGGTGGGGTTGGCGATGCATTGTTTGCAGCTGAGGTGCGGCTGGTTGGAGCTGAGGTGCGGCTGGAGGGCTGTGGAAAAAGGGGGTTCACTCGGACTGGGGTCCAGGCCCAGGTGTACTGTTGTCATCTGGTGCACCAGGTTGCGGAGACGACGGCGTTCTCGTCTCGTTAGACGCGTGGTTGCTGGTGGCGGGCCGGATTGCCCTTCCTGGGATCCAGATTGGTTGTGCTGCATCATCTGGGAAAACACAAGCAAACCCGCGCCCCTGGGCGAGGAGTGGGGAGGGACCCTTCCAGGCATTATTCTCTGGGTCCTTCCAGTAAACCATCGGGGCCTGGGTGGGCCTATACGAGGGCCCCCAATGTTTATGTAGGGGCGAAAGCCCTTCTTTATTGAATGTGAGTAGATTAAGGTGAATAAGGGCTGCCATGATAAGGTCCCCTGGAGTTGCCTGGGGGAGCATTGCCCTTTCTTTTTCAATCTGTGTTTTTAAGCGGCGATGGACTGCTTCCACAATGGCTTGCCCTGTGGATTATAGGGGATGCCAAAATGATGGGTGATGTTATATAACTGAAGAAAGGCCGCATAGGAGGCACTGCGATAGGCAGGCCCATTGTCCGTTTTTAGGTCCCAGGGGACTCCCATGAAGAGAATTCCTTGTCTTAGGGCCTTGATACAGTGTTTGGCCGTTTCCCCGGCAAGGGGGACTGCATAACACATGGCCGAGAAGGTGTTAATTATTACATGCACATATTTGAGGCGTCTAAAGGACGGAACGTGAGTTACATCCATTTGCCATCTAGAATTGGGTTTTAGGCCTCGTGGGTTGACTCCCTGAGGTTGCAGGGCGCCAGGCGGCGCAAAGGGCGCACAAGTTGCACAATTGCGGACAAGATGTTTACAGGTGTCTAGGGGGAGGCCACATAAATGATGTAACGACGTAGCCGAAAAGTGAAACCTGGAATGCAATAACTTGGCCTGGTTAACAGCATCCCCCCGGAGGGGGCTGCCGTGTGGGTTAGCATAGCTTGGGTATTCTGAGCTGAGACCGCTTGGTCTACTATACTATTGCCATTAGCCAGGGGCCCCGGAAGGCCTGAGTGACTACGAATGTGGCTAATGAACCAAGGATCCTGTCGATGCTCCAGGATGCTTCTGAGGTCAGAAAGTGCTTTATCAATGGCCGAGTCTCCCGGGAAAAAGGTGGAAAAACGCGAGGACTCGGCAGACCTGATACGTGTAGAGGCTGTCTGTGAAAATGTTTACTGGGTGGTTGCAGTGGGTGTTTAGTGCGTATGACACCGCCAGAATTTCCCCCACTTGGACTGAATGAAGGTTGACATAGCTGCATAGGCGGGGTTTTGGGTGGTCCTGAGAATAAGAGAGGAAGGCGAAACGGGTTTTGGAGGCGTCAGTGAAGACGGTAGTGGCACCCGGGATGGGTGCAGAGGAGGGGAAAAGGATGGAAGGGGCTGCGGAAGGGAAGCTTGGCGAGCCCCTGTAACAGTCGATGGCTAGGATAGTGGCAGCTGAATTCCCCTCTGAAATCCTTCTAAGAGGATTTTGCATGTCCGGGTTATCACGTATAAGCAGGCGGGTTTGGCCTGCATCCAGGGGCCAAACAATTTTTTCCGGCGGCGCTCCAAATACATGAACAGCCAGGGTGCCTAGATCTGAAGCTAGGCTTGATTCAGAGCCACACTGCGGGGCAAATTTCCTAAGCCGGCTTTTAGCAGGGTGCCACTCAAAGTAGAGGGCCTGGCACGGGAGTGGGGTGTAAGGGGTCAGCGCTGTCCTAAGGGTTGCCTGAGTGTAGAAGGCAGCCAGGGGTTGTTAGTCGGCAGGGTGGGAGGAGTAGCGGCAACTGCCGGTAGCGGCTCCGAGGGGGAGCTTGTCGAAGGGGAGGGGGCGGAAGGGGAATGGGCCCCAAGCGTCGCAAGATGGCGGCGCGGTGGCGTGGCTAAGACACAAGATGGCGGACTAGCTCCGCCCTGTGGAAGGGCGGGGCGAAGGCATAAGAGGCGGACTAGCTCCGCCCTGTGAAAGGGCGGGCTTAAGGCGTAAGATGGCGGACTAGCTCCGCCATG
>NW_023637660.1:1955-20270 GCF_015220235.1 Choloepus didactylus | reverse complement strand
CTTCAGTGGAGAAAGGCCATTGGCATCCAGAAAACCTCTGTTAGCTGGGAAGGCACAAGGTTGTGTCTCAAAATGGCATTCTCCAAAATATCTGCATCAGCTCCCAATGGCCATCTTCAGAATGTCTGTCTCAGCTGCAGCCAGCTATGAGCTCCTTCTATCTGATCTTATATAGTGCTCCAGCAAACTAAACAAGTCCCATGCTCATTGGGTGGAGCTATGCCTCCATGGAAATTATCCAGAGTTATCACCTACAATTGGGTGGGTCACATCTCCATGGACATTGAACCAATAGGTTCCAACCCAATCCACACTAATATGTCTGCCCCCACAAGAATGCATTAAAGAACATGGCTTTTTCTGGGGATATAAATATACAAACTGGCACAAGTAGCTGTAGAGAAAATTTCAAAAAATGTTATAGAGTTCCACCATGTCATTTAGTCATTTCTCTCCTTCCACCTATTTCAACACCCCAGCATCTAAATATATACATATATTTATTAAAGTTTCAGTATTCATAGATCTTTGTTAAATCTTATCTTGTTTATTGCTACCCATTCCTCTCAATTAATCTCTTTCTCCATCTTCAGGGGAGTCTAGTAGTGACCATCCTAACTTGTTCAAATTGAAAGGGGGTGTTGAGAGTATGGGGAAGGGGCTTGCATCTGATTGTTGTTCCTCAAGAGGCTGTTGCCTCTGGGTTTTAGGACTTGTCTGACATAGGAACAGTCATGGATTTAAGTTTCTGAGAGATAAAACTTAGTGAGTGAATCTTTTATAGAATCTCAGGGAGGGACCTAGGTATATGTGGACTACTTTTGGTAAGGGTATGGCATACTGTGGCCATTTGGAATGTCTAGCTGGAGCTTGCATAAGAGAAAACTCCAGGATAGCCTTTTGACTATCTGGTATCTCTCAGCCACTGTGACTTCATCTTGTTACCTACCTTTTCCCCTCTTTTGGTCAAGAAGGCATTTTCAATCCCTCATTGTTAGGGCCAGGCTCATTTCTGGGAGTCATGTCCCACATCATCAGGGAGATTGATTCCCCTTGGAGTCCTGTCCCTCATTGGGGAGATGTTAATGAATTGATTTGCTGAGTTGGGATTAAAAGAAGAAAGACCACATCTGAGCAATAAAATTTTTCCCTCGATGTGCCTCTTAGGCATAATTATAGGAAGTCTCAGACACCCATTTACAGTACTAAGTTTCACAAGAGGAAGCCTCAAGTCTAGGGTGTGATTCATTAAGTAATGGGTTCCTAATTTCACATAATATATATTCTATCCCAAGAAAAATGGTCACTTTGTTGCATTATCTTCACTTAATTGTACAATCATCATCACTCTCACCTTTAAAAAATTGTCATAACATAAAACATCCCAGAGTTCATGGTGCTGTACTCTTTAAGTTACATGCCTTTAAGCAACAATTTACAAACATGTTTACATTCAATGCATCACTGATACTTCTAATCCCGTTAACATACAATAGTCACACCTGACCATTCCCATACAATTAAGTTCACTCTCATTATCATATATGTACATATTAGATTATCATTCCCCCTTCACTAGCTTCTATCTCTAGGTCCCCTATATTCTACATTGTAAGACACTTATTTTACATTTTTCACAGAGTTCACATTAGAGGTAACATTAAATATCTCTCCTTTTGTGTCTGGCTTATTTCAGTCAGCATTATGTCTTCAAGGTTCATCCATGTTGTCATATGTTTCATGACTTCATTCTTTCTTACTGCTGCATAGTATACTGTCATATGTCTATACCACATATTGTTTATCAACTCATCTGTTGAAGTACATTTGGATTGTTTCCATCTCTTGGCAATTGTGAATAATGCCACTATGAACATTGATGTGCAAATATCTGTTCACATCACTGCTTTCAGATCTCCTGGGTATATATCAAGAAGTGAAATTGCTGGATCGAAGGGTAACTCAATATCAAGTTTTCTGAGGAAGGGACAAATTGTCTTCCACAGTGGCTGTACCATTGTACAGTCCCACCAGTAATGAAGAAGAGTTCCAATTACTCCACATTCTCTCTGGCATTTGTAGTTTCCTGTTTGTTTACTGTCAGCCATTCTTATTGGTGTGAGACGGTATCTCCTTTTGCTCTTGATTTGCATTCCCTAATAGCTAGTGAAGAACAACATTTTTTTCAAGTGTTTTTTAGCCATTTTTATATTTCTTCTTTGGAGAAATGTCTTTTCATATCTTTTACCCATTTTATAATTTTACTGTTTGTATTGTTGTTGAGTTGTAGGATTTCGTTATATATGCAAGATACCAGACTATCAGATACATGGTTTCCAAATATTTTCTCCCATTGCTTTGGCTGACTCTTCACCTTTTTGACAAATTCCTTTGAGGTACAGAAGCTTTTGATTTTGAGGAGTTTCCATTTATCTATTTTTTCATCCATTGCTTCTGCTTTTGGTGTAAGTTCTAAGTAGCTACCTCCTAATGCTAGGTCTTGAAGATGTTTCCCTAGATTATCTTCTGGGAATTTTATGTTACTATCTCTTATATTGAGGTCTTTGATCCACTATGAGTTAATTTTTGTATAGGTTGTGAGGTAGGGTCCCTCTTTCATTCCTTTGGATATGGATATCAGTTCTCCCAGCCTCATTTGTTGAAGGGCTGTTCTGTCCCTGTTCAGTGGATTTGGGGGCCTTATCCAAAATAAGTTGACCGTATGCCTGGAGGTCTATTTCTGAATTCTTAATTCAATTCCATTAATCAATATGGCTATCTTTTTGCCAATAACACACTGTTTTGACTACTGTGGCTTTATATTAGGCTTAAAGTCAGGAAGTGTAAGTCTTCCCACTTTGTTTTTCTTTTTTAGAATGTTTTTAAGACACCAAGCCCTCTTTCCTTTCCAAATAAATTTGATAACTAGCTTCTTCAATTATGCAAAGTAGGTTGTTGGAATTTTGACTTGAATTGCATTGAATCTGTAGATCAGTCTGGGGAGGACTGACATCTTAATGAGGTTTAGCTTTCCTGAACATGAAGGCTATCCATGACTATGGAATATATTTTCATCTCTTTTGATCTCCTTTTATTTATCTTAGTAAAGTTATTTAATTTTCTTTGTAGAAGTCATTTATATCCTTGGTTAATTTTATTCCTAAGCACTTGATTTTTTTGTTGTTGTTGTGAATGGAATCATTTTCTTGAGTGTTTCTTCAGTTAGGTCACTTCTAGTGTACAGGAACATTACAGACTAATGTGCATTAATCTTGTATCCTGCCTCTTTGCTGAATTTGCTTATCAGCTCAAGTAGCTGTTTCATCAATTTCTCAGGATTTTCCAGATATAAGATCACATCATCTGCAAATAATGCAATTTTACTTCTTCCTTTCCAATTTGGATGCCTTTTTATTTCTTTGACTTGCTGGATTTCTCTGCCTAGAACTTCTGGCACAATGTTGAATAATAGTGGTGGCAGTGGGCATTCTTGTCTCATTATTGATCTTAGAGGGAAGGCTTTCAGTCACTCATCATTGAGTACTATGCTGGTTGTGTGTTTTTCATATATGTCCTTTATCACATTGAGGAAGCTTCCTTCAATTCCTACCTTTTGAAGTGTTTTTATCAAAAAAGGATGCTGAATTTTGTTGAATATTATTTCAATGTCTATTGAGATGATCATTTGATTTTTCCTTTAAGTTTGTTAATGTTTTGTGTTACATTATTGATTTTCTTATGTTGAAATACCCTTGCATGCCTGGAATGAACCCCACTTGGTCATGGTGTATGACTTTTTTAATGCATCTTTGGATTTAATTTTCAAGTATTTTTGTTGAGAATTTTTGCAGTTATATTAATTAGGAAGATTGGCTTGTGCTTTTTCCTTTCTTGTAGCATCTTTATCTGGTTTTGGTATTAGAGTGATGTTGGCTTCATAAAATGAGTTTGGTAGTGTTCCATTTTCTTCAGTATTTTGAAAAAGATTGAGTAGGAATGGTGTCAGTTCTTTTTGAAAAGTTTGGTAAAATTCCCCTGTGAAGTCATCTGGCCCTGGGCTTTTATTTGTAGGAAGCTTTTTGATGACTGATTGGATCTCTTTTCTTGTGATTGGTTTGCTGAGGTCTTCTATTTCTTCTCTGGTCAGTCTATGTTGTTCTTGTGTTTCCAGGAAATTATCCATTTCCTGTAAATTGTCTTGTTTGTTGGCATACAGTTGTTCATAGTATTCTTTTAAGATTTTTAAAATTTCTTTGGGACACACAATAGTGTGTCCCCTCTCATTTATGATTTTGTTTATTTGGGTGTTTTCTCTTTTTGACTTTGTCAGTCTATTTAAGGGCTTTTCAATCTTGGTCTCCTCAAACAACCAACTTTTGGTTTTATTTATTCTCTCTATTGTTTTGTTTTGTTCTCCATATGATTTTATCTGCTTTAATCCTTATTTTATTTCTTTTACTTGCTTTAGGATTAGTGTGCTGATCATTCTCTAGCTTCCTCAATTGTTCTGTTAGTTGCTTGATTTCAGGTGTTTCCTCCTTTTTAATGTAAGCATTTAGAGCTAAAAATTTCCCCCTCAACACTGCCTTTGCTGCATCCCATAAGTTTAGCTATGTTGTATTCTCATTTTCATTCATCTCTAGATATTTAGCAATTCTTCTTGCAATTTCTCCTTTGACCCACTGATTGTGCAGGACTGCATTTTTTAACCTCCAGAGATTTGTGAATATTCTAGAGCTTTGATTGTTATTGATTTCCATTGCATCCACTGTTGTCCGAGAATGTGCTTTGAATAATTTTAATCTTTTTAACTACACTGAGGTTTGTTTTATGTCCCAACATATGATCTATCCTGAAGAAATTTCCATGAGCACTAGAGAAGAATGTATATCATGGCAATTTGTGATGTAATGCTCTATATATGTTTGTCATGTCTAATTCATTTATCACATTGTTAAGGTTCTCAATTTCCTTATTGGTACTTTCTTATTGGTACTTTTTCAGGTTGATCTATCTATAGGAGAGAATGATGTATTGAAGTCCCTCTCAAAAATTGTGAAAACATATATTGCTTACTTCAGTTTTGCCAGTGTTTGTCTCATGTACTTTGGAGCACCTTGATTGGGTGCATAAACATTTGATTATTTCTTCTTGGAGAATTGTCACTTTTATTAGCATATTGTGTCCTTCTTTGTCTCTTATGACATCCTTTTAAGTAAAGTCAGTTTTAACTGAAATTAGTATTGCCATCCCTGCTTTCTTTTGGCTGTAGCTTGCATGGAATATTTTTTCCATCCTTTCACTTTCAATCTGTTAGTGTTGCTGGGTCTAAGGTAAGTCTCTTGTAAACAGCATATTGGTGGTTCATACTTTTTAATCCATTCTGCAAATCTATATTGTTTAATTGGGGAGTTTAGTCCATTCACATTCAATGTTATTCCTATGAAGGCAATTCTTGAATCCTCAATTTTATCCTTTGATTTTAATTTGTCAGATCTATTTTTTCCCTTTCTCTTTGTATTTCCTTTAAGTTACCCTTATGAATTCTTTTCAGTTCTGTGCCCTTCTCCTCGTCTCTCTATCCTGTCTTTTTTTTTTCTCAGCCAGTAGAGCTCCCTTTAGTATCTCTTTTAAAGCCAGTCACTTATTAACAAATTCTCTCAGCTGTTGTTTGTCCATGAAAATTTTAATCCCTCCCTCAATTTTGAAGGAAAGCTTTGCTGGATAAAGGATTCTTGGCTATTTTTCTCTATTCAAATTTTAATATGTATACCACTGCCTTCTTGCATCCATGGTACCCACTGAGTAGTCAGTACTTAGTCTTATGTCATTTCCCTTGTATGTATTGAATCACCTTTCTCTTGCTGCTTTCAGAACTTTCTCTTTCTCTTCAGCATTTGACAATCTGATCAGAATGTGTCTCAGAGTGGGTTTATTTGGATTTGTTCTATTTGGAGTTCATTGGGCATATTTGATTTGCATATTTATGTCATTTAGAAGGTACAAATTGAATACTCTTCCTAGCCCTTGACTCTTCTCTTCACCTTCTGGAACACCACTAATTCTTATATTTGTGCACTTCATGTTGTCCATCATTTCCCTGAGATCCATTTCAATTTTTTTTAATTTTTTTCACCATGTGTTCTTTTGTGCTTTCACATTCCAACACCCTGTCCTCAATTTTGCTAATTCTTTCCTCTGCCTCTTCAAATCTGCTGTTTTGTGTCCCAAGAATATTTTTAATTTGATCAACAATATCTTTTATCTCCATAAGATCCACTTTTTATTTACTCTTGCAAGTTCTTTATGCTCTTTTAGGGTCTTCTTGATGTCCTTTATACCCTTAGCCATTACACTGATGTTCGTGTGTACTTTTTTGATTAATTGCTCCAAGTTCTGTGTCTCCTCTGGCTTTTTAATTTGGATGTTTGGGTTGTCCATATCTTCTGGTTTCTTCATATGCTTTATAATTTTCTGTTGTTTTTGGCCTCTTGGCATTTGCTTATCTTGATTGGGTTCTTTTAGTATACACAGGATTATTAGAACATTTATCTATAATTTGGGAGAGCTACAGCTTGGTGGATTGCACTTTCCCTGTCCTACCAGCAGATAGCATTCTTGAGCCACCTCTTACCCTCAAGACATTTCTCCCTGAACAGCATCTATGCACAGAGTGGGGTTGCAAACAATGTAGAAATCCAATCAGTGCATCAATTTTCCTTTTGCACTGGGGACTGCCAGCTCTGTGGGTGGGGGGCATGCCCTGTGCAGTTTGGTAGGGAGTACATTCCAGGGCACAGTGGCCCCAGCCATTCCCAGGGCTGTGACTGGAGTACTCTGGGGTTGCACAGCTTCATGTTTCACCTTGCAGCTCAAATGTCCCACAGTCCCTGCCTGCCATGTGCCCATGAGTCCCTGGGATTGGGGGAGGGCTCCTGGCCCTTCCATGTGATACCCTTGCCTCTAGATTCTGTACACTGTGGGCTTCTGTGGAGGAAGAATGAATGCTATCACAAGTCCACTGAATCCTGAATTCTTTCAAGGGAGCTCTCAGCCTTGTGAAGGGTTATCTCCCCAGCCCACTTTCAGAGATGGGGTTTAGAAAGCTGCTCACTCCATGCTCAGTCACCAGTCCCAGATTTGCAGCCATAGGGCTGTGTAGGGTTATCTCCCCATACAACTGTCAAGATGGTTGCATGGGGTGTGGAAATCTGCCCCACTCATTGCTCATCCACCTGCTCCAACCATCAGTCTCCAGCATAGGGGTTCTTGGCTGGGGTCTGCAAAGATCTACCACCCCTGCCAATGCTGAGGAGGGTGTATGGAATGTGGAAGGCTACTTCCCTCCACACTTTTCAACTGGCTCCAACTGCCCTTTCCCAGTTGGTTTTCCAGGCCAAACACTCAGCAGTCTTAAATGCAGTCTCTCAGATTCTCCAGCCACACACTCACTATGAGGTGTAGAATTCCTGCCCAGCGGATGAAACTCTGGAACTGCTGTTCTGGTGTCCTTATTGTCTTTTATCTAGTGTTTTCATGGAAGAGAATTTTGCTGTCTCTCCTAATCTTCCATCTTCCTGGAAGTCTGTTAGGAGGTTTATAATGACCATTTTAATGTCTTTGTGATTGGTTTGTTGAGGTCTTCTATTTCTTCCAGAGTCAGTGGAGGTTGTTCAAATGTTTTTAGGAATGTGTCCATTTCATCTAAGTTGTCTATTTGGTTGGCATACAGTTGTTCATAATATCCTTTTATGATCCTTTTTGCTTCTGCAGGGTCAATATTAATGTCCCTCCTCTCATTTCTGATTGTATTTATTTGCATCTTCCCTATTTCTTTGTCAAACTAGATAAGCATTTGTTAATTTTTTGAATTGGTTTTGTTGCTATTCTCTATTGTTTCTAGTTTTCAATTTAATTTATTTCTGCTCTAATTTTGTTATTTCCTTTCTTCTGCTTACTTTGGGAATATTTTCCTATTCTTTTTATAGTTCCTCCCAGTGGAGAGAAAGGTGTTTGATTTCATCTCTTTCTTCCTTTTCTCTAAATTCAGTTTTATTGAGATATATTCACATACCATTCAGTCATCGATGATGTGCAATCAACTGTTAGCAGAACCATCATATAGTTGTGCACTCATCACCCCAATCTATTTTTTTAATTTTTAATTTTCAATTCAGTTTTTTTTTTTTTTTTTAATCATCATTTTATTGAGATATATTCACATACCACGCAGTCATACAAAACAAATTGTACTTTCGATTGTTTACAGTACCATTACATAGTTGTACATTCATCACCTAAATCAATCCCTGACACCTTCATTAGCACACACACAAAAATAACAAGAATAATAATTAGAGTGAAAAAGAGCAATTGAAGTAAAAAAGAACACTAGGTACCTTTGTCTGTTTGTTTGCTTCCCCTACTTTTCTACACATCGATCCATAAACTAGACAAAGTGGAGTTTGGTCCTTATGGCATTCCCAATCCCACTGTCACCCCTCATAAGCTACATTTTTATACAACTGTCTTCGAGATTCATGGGTTCTGGGTTGTAGTTTAATAGTTTCAGGTATCCACCACCAGCTACCCCAATTCTTTAGAACCTAAAAAAGGTTGTCTAAAGTGTGCGTAAGAGTGCCCACCAGAGTGATCTCTCGGCTCGTTTTGGAATCTCTCTGCCACTGAAGCTTATTTCATTTCCTTTCACATCCCCCTTTTGGTCAAGAAGATGTTCTCCATCCCACGATGCCGGGTCTACATTCCTCCCCGGGAGTCATATTCCACGTTGCCAGGGAGATTCACTTCCCTGGGTGTCTGATCCCACGTAGGGGGGAGGGCAGTGATTTCACCTTTCAAGTTGGCTTAGCCAGAGAGAGAGGGCCACATCTGAGCAACAAAGAGGCATTCAGGAGGAGACTCTTAGGCACAAATACAGGGAGGCCTAGCCTCTCCTTTGCAGCAACCGTCTTCCCAAGGGTAAAACTTATGGTAGAGGGCTCAACCCATCAAGCCACCAGTCCCCTATGTCTGTGGTCATGTTAGCAACCATGGAGGTGGGGTAGGCGAATACCCCTGCATTCTCCACAGGCTCCTCAAGGGGGCACTACATCGTTTTTTTTTTTTTTTTTTTTTTTTCCTTGTTTGTCTTTTTTCTTTTTTTTTTTTTTTTAACTTTCCCTTCTTTTTTCAAATCAACTGTATGAAAAAAAAAAGTTAAAAAGAAAACAAAAAAAAACAAACATACAATAAAAGAACATTTCAAAGAGACCATAGCAAGGGAGTAAGAATAAGACAACTAACCTAAGATAACTGCTTAACTTCCAACATGTTCCTACTTTACCCCAAGAAAGTTACATACTATAGCAACATTTCAGTGAACTTGTTCCTACTACATCCATCAGAAATTAACAGACCATAGTCATTTCTGGGCATCCCCAGAACGTTAAATAGCTTATCTGTTCTTCTTGGATTATTGTTCCCCCTTCCTTAATTGCTCTCTACTGCTAGTTCCCCTACATTCTACATTATAAACCATTTGTTTTACATTTTTCAAAGTTCACATTAGTGGTAGCATATAATATTTCTCTTTTTGTGCCTGGCTTATTTCGCTCAGCATTATGTCTTCAAGGTTCATCCATGTTGTCATATGTTTCACCAAATCATTCCTTCTTACTGCCGCGTAGTATTCCATCGTGTGTATATACCACATTTTATTTATCCACTCATCTGTTGATGGACATTTGGGTTGTTTCCATCTCTTGGCAATTGTGAATAATGCTGCTATGAACATTGGCGTGCAGATATCTGTTCGTGTCACTGCTTTCCGATCTTCCGGGTATATCCCGAGAAGTGCAATCGCTGGATCGAATGGTAGCTCTATCTCTAGTTTTCTAAGGAACTGCCAGACTGACTTCCAGAGTGGCTGAACCATTATACAGTCCCACCAACAATGAATAAGAGTTCCAATTTCTCCACATCCCCTCCAGCATTTGTAGTTTCCTGTTTGTTTAATGGCAGCCATTCTAACCGGTGTTAGATGGTATCTCATTGTGGTCTTAATTTGCATTTCTCTAATAGCTAGTGAAGCTGAACATTTTTTCATGTGTTTCTTGGCCATTTGTATTTCCTCTTCAGAGAACTGTCTTTTCATATCTTTTGCCCATTTTATAATTGGGCCGACTGTACTATTGTCATTGAGTTGTAGGATTTCTTTGTATATGCAAGATATCAGTCTTTTGTCAGATACATGGTTTCCAAAAATTTTTTCCCATTGAGTTGGCTGCCTCTTTACCTTTTTGAGAAATTCCTTTGAGGTGCAGAAACTTCTAAGCTTGAGGAGTTCCCATTTATCTATTTTCTCTTTTGTTGCTTGTGCTTTGGGTGTAAAGTCTAGGAAGTGGCCTCCTAATACAAGGTCTTGAAGATGTTTTCCTACATTATCTTCTAGGAGTTTAATGGTACTTTCTTTTATATTGAGATCTTTGGTCCATTTTGAGTTAATTTTTGTGTAGGGGGTGAGGTAGGGGTCCTCTTTCATTCTTTTGGATATGGATATCCAACTCTCCCAGCCCCATTTGTTGAAAAGACCATTATGGCTCAGTTCGGTGACTTTGGGGGCCTTATCAAAGATCAGTCGGCCATAGATCTGAGGGTCTATCTCTGAATTCTCAATTCGATTCCATTGATCTATATGTCTATCTTTGTGCCAGTACCATGCTGTTTTGGCAACTGTGGCTTTATAATAAGCTTCAAAGTCAGGGAGTGTAAGTCCTCCCACTTCGTTTTTCTTTTTTAAAGTGTCTTTAGCAATTCGAGGCATCTTCCCTTTCCAAATAAATTTGATAACTAGCTTTTCCAAGTCTGCAAAGTAGGTTGTTGGAATTTTGATTGGGATTGCATTGAATCTGTAGATGAGTTTGGGTAGAATTGACATCTTAATGACATTTAGCCTTCCTATCCATGAACATGGAATATTTTTCCATCTTTTAAGGTCCCCTTCTATTTCTTTTAGTAGAGTTATGTAGTTTTCTTTGTATAGGTCTTTTACATCTTTGGTTAAGTTTATTCCTAGGTACTTGATTTTTTTAGTTGCTATTGAAAATGGTATCTTTTTCTTGAGTGTCTCTTCAGTTTGTTCATTTCTAGCATATAGAAACATTACTGACTTATGAGCATTAATCTTGTATCCCGCTACTTTGCTAAATTTGTTTATTAGCTCTAGTAGGTGTATCGTTGATTTCTCAGGGTTT
Source organism: Choloepus didactylus (assembly GCF_015220235.1). NCBI lineage: Eukaryota > Metazoa > Chordata > Mammalia > Pilosa > Megalonychidae > Choloepus > Choloepus didactylus. The sequence goes on along the minus strand of NW_023637660.1, from coordinate 9,018 downwards.
TCTAGATATAAGATCATATCATCTGCAAACAATGACAGTTTTACTTCTTCTTTTCCAATTTGGATGCCTTTTATTTCTTTGTCTTGCCGGATTGCCCTGGCTAGCACTTCCAGCACAATGTTGAATAACAGTGGTGACAGCGGGCATCCTTGTCTTGTTCCTGATCTTAGAGGGAAGGCTTTCAGTCTCTCACCATTGAGTACTATGCTGGCTGTGGGTTTTTCATATATGCTCTTTATCATGTTGAGGAAGTTTCCTTCAATTCCTACCTTTTGAAGTGTTTTTATCAAAAACGGATGTTGGATTTTGTCAAATGCTTTTTCAGCATCTATTGAGATGATCAATTGATTTTTCCCTTTCGAGTTTTTAATGTGTTGTAATACATTGATTGTTTTTCTTATGTTGAACCATCCTTGCATGCCTGGAATGAACCCCACTTGGTCATGGTGTATGATTTTTTTAATGTGTCTTTGGATTCGATTTGCAAGTATTTTGTTGAGGATTTTTGCATCTATATTCATTAGGGAGATTGGCCGGTAGTTTTCCTTTTTTGTAGCATCTTTGCCTGGTTTTGGTATTAGATTGATGTTAGCTTCATAAAATGAATTAGGTAGTGTTCCATTTTTTTCAATGTTTTGAAAGAGTTTGAGTAAGATTGGTGTCAGTTCTTTCTGGAAAGTTTGGTAGAATTCCCCTGTGAAGCCATCTGGCCCTGGGCATTTATTTGTGGGAAGATTTTTGATTACTGATTGGATCTCTTTGCTTGTGATGGGTTGGTTGAGGTCTTCTATTTCTTCTCTGGTCAGTCTAGGTTGTTCATATGTTTCCAGGAAATTGTCCATTTCTTCTACATTATCCAGTTTGTTGCCATACAGTTGTTCATAATATCCTCTTATAATTTTTTTAATTTCTTCAGGCTCTGCAGTTATGTCACCTTTTTCATTCATTATTTTGTTTATATGGGTCTTCTCTCTTTTTGATTTTGTCAGTCTAGCTAGGGGCTTGTCAATCTTGTTGATCTTCTCAAAGAACCAACTTTTGGTGATATTTATCCTTTCTATTGTTTTTTTGTTCTCTATGTCATTTATTTCTGCTTTAATCCTTGTTATTTCTTTTCTTGTACTTGGTTTAGGATTGGTTTGCTGTTCATTTTCTAGCTTCTTCAGTTGATCCATTAGTTCTTTGATTTTGGCTCTTTCTTCCTTTTTAATATATGCGTTTAGTGCTATAAATTTCCCCCTTAGCACTGCTTTTGCTGCATCCCATAGGTTTTGGTATGTTGTGTTCTCATTTTCATTCGTCTCTATATATTTAGCAATTTCTCTTGCTATTTCTTCTTTAACCCACTGATTGTTTAGGAGTGTGTTGTTTAACCTCCAGGTATTTGTGAATTTTCTAAGTCTCTGATGGTTATTGACTTCTAATTGTATTCCATTGTGGTCAGAGAATGTGCTTTGAATAATTTCAATCTTTTTAAATTTATTGAGGCTTGTTTTATGTCCCAGCATATGATCTATTCTGGAGAAAGTTCCGTGAGCACTAGAAAAGTATGTGTATCCTGGTGATTTGGGATGTAATGTCCTGTAGATGTCTGTTAAATCTAATTCATTTATCAGATTGTTTAGGTTTTCAATTTCCTTATTGGTCTTCTGTCTGGTTGATCTATCTATAGGAGAGAGTGATGTGTTGAAGTCTCCCACAATTATTGTGGAAACATCAATTGCTTCCTTTAGTTTTGCCAATGTTTCTCTCATGTATTTTGTGGCACCTTGATTGGGTGCATAGACATTTACGATTGTTATTTCTTCTTGCTGAATTGCCCCTTTTATTAGTATGTAGTGGCCTTCTTTGTCTCTCAAAACATCCCTGCATTTGAAGTCTATTTTATCTGAGATTAATATTGCTACACCTGCTTTCTTTTGGCTGTAGCTTGCATGAAATATTTTTTTCCATCCTTTCACTTTCAGTTTCTTTGTGTCCCTGTGTCTAAGATGAGTCTCTTGTATGCAACATATTGATGGTTCATTTTTTTTGATCCATTCTGCGAATCTATATCTTTTAATTGGGGAGTTTAATCCATTTACATTCAACGTTATAACCGTGAAGGCATTTCTTGAATCGGCCATCTTATCCTTTGGATTATGTTTGCCATATTTTTCCCTCTCTCTATTAATATCCTTTATTGTACCCATACCGAATCTCTTTAGTACTGAACCTTTCTCCAAGTCTCTCTGTCCTGTCTTTGTTTGTCTGTCTGTAGGGCTCCCTTTAGTATCTCCAGTAGGGCAGGTCTCTTGTTAGCAAATTCTCTCAGCATTTCTTTGTCTGTGAAAAATTTAAGCTCTCCCTCAAATTTGAAGGAGAGCTTTGCTGGATAAAGTATTCTTGGCTGGAAATTCCTCTCACTCAGAATTTTAAATATATCGTGCCACTGCCTTCTCGCCTCCATGGTGGCTGCTGAGTAGTCACTACTTAGTCTTATGCTGTTTCCTTTGTATGTGGTGAATTGCTTTTCTCTTGCTGCTTTCAGAACTTGCTCCTTCTCTTCTATGTTTGACAGTGTGATCAGTATATGTCTCGGAGTGGGTTGTTTTGGATTTATTCTATTTGGAGTTCGCTGAGCATTTATGATTTGTGTATTTATGTTGTTTAGAAGATTTGGGAAGTTTTCCCCAACAATTTCTTTGAATACTCTTCCTAGACCTTTACCCTTTTCTTCCCCTTCTGGGACACCAATGAGTCTTATATTCGGACGTTTCATATTATCTATCATATCCCTGAGGTCCATTTCGAGTTTTTCAATTTTTTTCCCCATTCTTTCTTTTATGTTTTCATTTTCCATTCTGTCATCTTCCAGGTCACTGATTCGTTGTTCAACTTCCTCTAGTCTTGTACTATGAGTGTCCAGAATCTTTTTAATTTGGTCAACAGTTTCTTTAATTTCCATAAGATCATCCATTTTTTAATTTAGTCTTGCAATGTCTTCTTTATGCTCTTCTAGGGTCTTCTTGATTTCCTTCATATCCCGTACTAGGGTCTCATTGTTCATCTTTAGTTCTTTGAGTAGCTGCTCTAGGTGTGTCTCTTCTGGTCTTTTGATTTGGGTGCTTGGGCTTGGGTTATCCATATCGTCTGGTTTTTTCATATGCTTTATAATTTTCTGTTGTTTTTGGCCTCGTGGCATTTGCTGACCTTGATAGGGTTCTTTTAGGGTTTGTAGACCAGTTGAAGTCCTTATCTCTAATTTATCAGATCTACAGCTTCGTGGAGTACACTTTCTCTAAGTAACCAGCAGGTGGCGTCCACGAGCCACCTGTTCTCCACAAGCCAGATCTCCCCTGCTTAGCCTTTTTGGTGAGTGGGGGAGTGAGTCTTGTGGGGCCCAATTGGTGTCCCAAGCTTGCGTGTGTAGTTGGTGTTGCCTGCCCTGTATGTGGGGCGTGTTTCTGGGCAGTCGGGTAGGGGGGGTGGCCCTAACAATCAAATCTCCCTGATGATCCTAGAGTTTTAAAGCTACTGCAATAGTCTAATCCTTCAGTTCAGTCCTGCCACAGTTTGTCTCTGCCACTGACCCACAAGTCTTTGGTATTGGCGTATGGCTCCTGAGACTTGCAAGTGGGCCCCTCTTCCAGGCTGTGCACCCCGGGTCCTCTGTTGAGGGATGACTGTGCTATGTCGCAGGTGAGTGCCGTCCCCCCAGGGCAGTTCTGGGCTGCTGGGCTGTGTTGGGAGGCTCCCAGTCTGCTCAAATGATGGCTGAATGGGGCTCTGTTAATTCACACTGCTCCCCCTTCCCAGCTCTGGGACATTCAGCTGAGGTTGCAGGGAAGGCTAATGTCCACGCCCAGTTTTGTGGTGTGTGCCTGTTATTTGAAGCACTTCCGTCACACTGGGTTGTCTGGGGCAGCTCTGGGCTATGGGGCTGGCGATGGGCAGGAGTGTTTCCTGTCCACCAGGATGGTGGCTGTGAGCGGACACCCCCCTTTTCTTGGGAAGTTGTGTTGTTTAGTGAATTTTCTCAGCCACTAGATTATTGCCTTTTGTCTCAGAGCTCTCTTAGTTCTGCTCTTGACTGGACGTGCCCAAATTTCAATTCTTTGAAGCTTTCTGTATTGAGCTTCTTAGAGTAATTGTTTTAGAAAAAGCAAAAAGGATTTAAAAAAAAAAAAAAAACCGGCCCTCCTCAGAGATCTAATGGGTTATTGAAATGCTAATAGACAAAGCAACCAGGGCCATTAAGGAAAAGTGCCCAGGGCAGAGAGATCAGCCTTGCTTCGGGATTTGCATATGCGCCTCAAGGCCTGATCTCCGCCCTTCCCCTTTCTGTGTTCACCAGAACTCCAAAAATCCTCTGCTTTTATTTTGGAGTTTTTCGTGTTGTTTTTTTTCTATGCCTGTCTCCTCTCTGCTGGGCTGGCTGCTCTCAGAGTCTCTGGTGTCTGGCCTCAGTCTATCTATGGTTGGAGTTTGAATCAGTAGAATGAGTTTCCGGTAAGAGCAGCCACTGCAATTCTCCCTTCTCCTTCCTGGAGCTGACAGCCCCTCCTCCCCCGGGACTGAGCCTGGCAGGGAGGGTCGCGGGTCCCCTGGCCGCAAAAACTTACAGATTTCGCTGATCTCAGCAGTTCCACGTTTTCATGAGTGTTGTATGAAGTATGCCCAAAGACAGATTGCTCTGTGGTGTCCAGTCCACGCAGTTCCTGGCTTTTTACCTACTTTCCTGGAGGAGTAACTAAAACATACAGCTCACCAGTCTGCCATCTTGCCCCGCCTCTCTGAACCATATTCCTTTCTTTTTTTACAACTTCAAAGAACCCTATCAAGGAAAACAAATGCCAAGAGGCCAAAAACAACAGAAAATCTTAATGCATATGATAAAACCAGATGATATGGAGAATCCAACTCCAAACACACAAATCAAGATATCGGAAGAAACACAGTACCTCACAAAATTAATCAAAGAACTACAGTCAAGGAATGAAAAGATGGCAAAGGATTTAAAAGACATCAAGAAGACCATGGCCCAGGATATAAGTGACATACATAAGACCCTAGAAGAGCATAAAGAAGACATTGCAATAGTAAATAAAAAAATAGAAGATCTTATGGAAATAAAAGAAACTGTTGGTCAAATTAAAAAGACTCTGGATATTCACAATACAAGACTAGAGGAAGCTGAACAACATCTCAGTGTCCTAGAAGTCCACAGAACAGAAAATGAAAGAACAAAAGAAAGAATGGAGAAAAAAATCAAAAAAATTGAAATGGATCTCAGAGATACAATGCATAAAATAAAATGTCCAAACTTAAGACTCATTGGTGTCCCAAAAGGGGAAGAGAAGGGTAAAGGTCTAGAAAGAGAAGGGTAAAGATTGAGAAAGAGTATTCAAAGAAATTGTTGGGGAAAACTTCCCCAACCTTCTATACAGTATAAATACACAAAGTACAAACACCCAGTGAACTCCAAATGGAATAAATCCAAATAAACCCACTCCAAGACATATTCTGATCAGACTGTCAAATACTGAAGAGAAGGAGCAAGTTCTGAAAGCAGCAAGAGAAAAGCAATTCGCACATACAAAGGAAACAACATAAGACTAAGTAGTGACTACTCAGTGGCCACCATGGAGGTGAGAATGCAGTGGCATGACATATTTATAATTCTGAGAAAGAAAAATTTCCAACCAAGAATACTTTATCCAGCAAAACTCGCCTTCAAATTTGAGGGAGAGCTTAAATTTTTCACAGAGAAACAAATGCTGAGAGACTTTACCAATAAAAGACCTGCCTTACTTCAGATTCTAAAGGGAGCCCTACCAACAGAGAAAAAAAGAAAGGAGAAAGAGATATAGAGAATTTTAACAGACATATATAGTATCTTACATCCCAAATCACCAGGACACTCATTTTTCTCCAGTGATCACAGATCTTTCTCCAGAAAGGACCATAAGATGGGACATAAAACAAACCTCAAAGAAATTAAGAAATAATTGAATATACTCAAAGCACATTCTCCAACCACAATGGAATACAAATAGAAGTCAATAACTTTTGAACTGTAACTCCACTGTTTACTTCCTACATGATAAAAAATACACAAACTCTAAGGACAAATCAGTGGTTTTGAACTCAGTGTCAAATATGTAATTTTAGACAACTATATAAAGGTGGGGGGATGAAGGAGTATAGGAACATAGTTTATCTGTCATATTGAAGTGAAGGTGGTATCAAAGAAAAACAAGATTGATATGGATTGAAGAGGTTAATTTTAAGCCCCACAGTAAACACAAAGAAATTATCAGAGAATACAATCATAGAGATGAAAAGTAGAGTTTGGGTTAAGAGAAATGGGGGAAGGGGCAATGGGGGGTTAAGAAATGAGTGTAGGGTTGCTGTTTGAGGTGAAGGGAAATTTCTAGTAATGGATGGTGGGAAAGAGCATTACAGCATTCTAAATGTGATTAATCCCACTAATGAAAGGCTAGGGAGGGGTGGAATGGGAAGATTTAGGCTGTATATATGTTTCCACAACTGAAAACAAAAAAAAAAGACAGTCTTACTAGATGACAATTGAATGCGAAGGATGAACGTGGATGGGATTGGAGGCTAGAGGACAGGTGGCTCAAAGGGACACCATTGAGACATAAGGAAAAGGAAATATAGAATGTAAGCTTTGTATCATTGTTGAATCTCTTGTACTTCTTAGGTGCACTTAATGGAATTGCATAAAAGAATGTTCTTGTTCATGGGAAGTGTATACATGAATTAGAGTGTATGTTCAAGGATCTGTGCAGCTAATTCTCATATGTTCAGAAGACAGAGCAATAGATAATGGATGATATGGGGGGAGGGAGGAAGGGAGGGAGGGAAAGAAATAGCATTGTGACAGCATGTTAAAGTTGGTGAATTGAGCTATTGGGGGAGGGGGGTCAGGGTATGATGGAATTCTGTGTATGGGGCTAGTATTGTTTTTGCAACTGTTCATATAACTTTGAATTTATTTCAAAAAACAAAACAAAAAAACCACAACAAAACAATAGGGTACTTTCACTGAAGGGATGGC
>NW_023637660.1:0-1855 GCF_015220235.1 Choloepus didactylus | reverse complement strand
TTCCTTGGTAAACGGACTGGTCACACCTCCTATCATGCTAACCTGCAATCTGAGCATTTTTCACCTTATCCAGGACCATGGTCAATTCATACCTTCTCCTCCTCTCTAAAGAAAACAAACACCCTACCCCAGGCACCCAACAAAACAAAAGCACAACTGGATTTAAACCTCCTCCTTTTTAGATTGTCACTCTCTTGTCAAACCTTAAAATCCCTTATTTCTCTCTCCTTTCTCTGGAAAAATTCCATTAGTGGATGAGTTCCCAACCTTGGCTTTAGATTTGCACAATTTCACCACACAGCTGAGCACTGCTGGAGAAACTGAAAGATCCCCTGCAAATAGGTCTCGCAGTTCCCAGCTTTGTGACAGGAACACTGCATTAATGTTTATAAAAGCCCCTGTAATTAAGTTCTCTAGTCTCCAGCAGAGGTAATAACACCAGACTATTATCTTGAACCTCTCTCAGCTGCACAAACATTTCTGACAGAGGAAGGATTAAATTGAATAGTAAACAGACTTTCAGGCCTTGATCAAAGTTTCCTTGGCCAAATGTTTACCCCTATGCATCTTAGTTATATCTTAGCAAGCCCTAACAGGAAACTAGACTGGCCCCCCTAAACTTTTTTTAATTACTTTTTTAAATTCAGTTTTATTGAGATATATTCACATACCATACAATTATCCACAGTGTACAGTTGTTCACTATACCATCATATAGTTGTGCATCATCACCACAATCAATTTTTGAACATTTTCCTTACTCCAAAAAAAGTAAGAATAAATAAAGTATAAAAAACACCTAAAGCATTACATCCCCATCCCACCCTATTTTTCATTTAATTTTTGTCCTCATTTTTCTACTCTCTGTCAACAAACTGGGTAAAGGGAATGTGAGCCACAAGGTTTTCACAATCACATAGTCACACCATGTAAGCTAAAGTTATACAATCATTTTCAAGAATTAAGGCTACTGGTTGCAGTTAGTTTCAGGTATTTCCTTCTAGCTATTCCAATACACTAAAAACTGAAAAGAGATATCTTATACCATAAGAATACCCTCCAGAGTGAACTCTCAACACCATTTGAAATTTTGCAGCCTGAAACTTTATTTTGTTTCATTTCACTTCCCCCTTTTGGTCAAGAAGATCTTCTCAATCCCATGGGAGTCATGTCCTGCATTGCTAGGAAGATTTATACCCCTGGGAGTCATGTCCACTTAGCAGGGGGCAGGCAGAGTTTACTTCTGAGTGGACTTCCCCCTAAAATTTCATTATATTCCCTAACTTTTCTCTTCTTGATGGATCCATAAATTTATTCCCTGATTTTCCTTTGTTCCTCCCAATTCTCTTTGATCCAAATAATGCATATAAACCTGGTTCTTGCAGTCCCTCAAGGAGGTGTGTCTTAGATCATAAGATCCCTGCCTCTGCCGCTATTAAATCAATTTACTTTGTGACAAACCAGGATGATGTGTCAATTTCTCTGCACCAGACAAGTACCCAAAGACCCACACATTCCCTTTCAAAGCCATCACAAAGTGGCACAACCACAGTGAAGAGGACCCTCTCAAAGTGACTCCCCTCCCAATGCACTCTGAGCCAAAAAGACTCACCAGGACCTTGGGAAAAGAAGAAAGAGCTTCAGCGCAAAACTAGCAAGCAAGATCAGGAGACCCAGTCTCAAATCTGCCTCCATGAACTAGAGAAGCAAGGGTTTTTATTAAAACCAAAGGGAGGTGGAGACAAGGATGTCAGGATATTGACATATGGTGATTGGTAAATATCTAAATTAACAACTGAAGGTTAAGTATTGCATTGGCTCCTTAAGCTTCGAATTAGGGACTGTAGACTAGCTT